>NC_092196.1:2958868-3258868 GCF_043641665.1 Enoplosus armatus | reverse complement strand
TGCTACCCTAAACCTTGATGTCTAACCATGTTCTCTTTGTCTCTCTCTGTTGCCCCCTGCAGGGTAGTTCTGGTCTGCCTGGACCTCAGGGTATTGCTGGACAGCGTGGTATTGTTGGTCTGCCTGGACAGAGAGGAGAGAGAGGATTCCCTGGCATGCCCGGACCTTCTGTAAGTTCCTATTATTACTCTACAAACTCTACTCTACAAAACTACAAACTGCACAGGTGATCTAATGGATCCAGAATACGCAAATGTCTTATTCAAATAGGATGTTTAGAACCAAACATGACTTCCAAATTCAGAAATATTAAGAGTAATCAAAAACCACTTCTAGACGATGTAACGATGAAAACAAAACCACTGAGGATGATTGGGAAATACCATTAAACTCTGGCCCAGTGAAAACTCTCAAGTCACCTGTCTGCAATGCTGTGTGGCCTCCAGAAAGCAGGAAGCAAAGTTTCATAAGTTTATCCTCAAATAACACATTATTCAGTATTCAGTAATAGAAGTGATTTTAAAGTAGTATAAAATAAATCTAACTAGTAAGTTCTGTCCTTCCTGTCTTACTGCCTTAACACCTTCAACTCTGAGCAAGCCCAGATAAGCTCCAATCAATTAGAAAAGTAATTGAGGTTATCACGACTGGACTGACTGTGGCTGTGTCACCCACAGGGAGAGGTCGGAAAGCAGGGACCTGGTGGTCCCAGTGGTGAGCGTGGACCTCCCGGACCCATGGGACCCCCTGGACTGGCTGGAGCCCCTGGCGAGCCTGGACGTGAGGTATGAAGAAAGAGTCGTACCTGTACACTCAGGCTATCTGTCTGCTTTTTGTATACTGGTATGTGTGTGTAAGTCAACCCTGTAGGTGTTTCCTAATCAGTTAATCTGCTTTGTGTTTTTGTTTTAGGGAACCCCTGGTAATGAGGGAGCAGCTGGTCGGGATGGAGCTGCTGGACCCAAGGTGAATCCAAATGAAAAGAAAGACGCAATAGCTAAAGCAGCCTGCAAAAAATCATTTAGCAAACAACATGCTAACTACAGTGGCTTCTGCTAGATACAGTGATGCTTAAATCTACTGTTGTAAGATAGCTGAAAAGCTGCCATTATCACACAAAATCAGAACCATGTCTTGACATGGATAGAAACACCGCCATCAGCTGTTGTCAGAGCTAATGACATCCAATATGGCCACCAGAGGGTAGAGTTATACCACCTGCAACTATTGTTACTTTTTTATAGCCTCTAGACAAAGGCCAGTTTCACCAAATCTTGTATGTCTGAAGTTTCTTTGGACAAAAATCAATGGCCAAAGATCTATGAGATGTGTAGGACAGGTTTGGTGTTATGTTTACCCTTTTTGCCACAGCAGCCCTTTGAATTCCTTGAACATAGGACTGTACAGTCCATGGTAATAAAATGCAGAGATTAAAGCTGGTGAAACAAAATTATTTTGCGTTTGCATTTTAGGGAGACCGTGGAGAGAGCGGCCCTGCTGGAGCCTCTGGTGCCCCTGGACCCTCTGGTGCACCTGGACCCGTCGGACCAGCTGGAAAGAGCGGTGACCGTGGAGAGACTGTGAGTGACAAACCCTTTTTTCAGTTTGGGCTTTGTCTTTTTATGAAAATATCTAACTTCAGAACATGTTAATGAAAATTAGGCACTGACACTAGATCTACCGAAGGTGACAGCAAAGATTGTGTTTCACTGCAACCTGCCTCTACATCAAACTGATTTTTGTGTTTTATGTTTCAGGGAGCTGCTGGCCCCGCTGGCCCTGCTGGCCCCTCTGGACCTCGTGGCCCTTCTGTAAGTAAACCTCAACACCATTAATAGACCACTACAATAGATGGAACAGCGTGCAGAAGAAGGCATGACAACAATCTTCATACCCTTCTTCCTCCTAACAGGGAGCTCCTGGACTTCGTGGAGACAAGGGAGAGACTGGAGAGGCTGGAGAGAGAGGCATGAAGGGACACAGAGGATTCACTGGCATGCAGGGACCTCCTGGACCTTCTGTATGTCACTTTACACTTACACCTACACATATACAAACAACACATACAATATCTACACTTTATTTCTAACTCCTGTTTTTGTTTGTGAACCCATAGGGATCTTCTGGAGAGCAGGGACCCGCTGGTGCTTCTGGACCCGCTGGACCTAGAGTGAGTTAACACACCACACAATCTTTAAGTGCTTGGAGCAGTTTTACGTATTTTGCATTTTAACATTTGCTGTTTGGAGGGACTTTAAGGTTTCCCTTTATGCTGTTTGCAGGGCCCCTCTGGATCTGCTGGATCTGCTGGTAAGGACGGTATGAGTGGCTTGCCTGGACCCACTGGACCTCCTGGACCTCGTGGACGTTCTGGAGAGATGGGACCTGCTGTAAGTTTAACTAACTGTCTAACTAGTCATCCATTCATCTCTCTATTTACTTTGTGTCTCCTAAGGTTGGTAGAGGTTGTGATTTTCTGGGAACACCACAAAGCCTCTACCAGCAATGAAATAACCAACTTCTTCTCTTCCTCCTCTTCCCCTTCTTGTCTCTCAGGGTCCTCCTGGACCTCCTGGACCCCCCGGAGCTCCTGGTGCCCCTGGCGGCGGATTCGACCTTGGCTTCATCGCCCAGCCTCAGGAGAAGGCCCCCGATCCCTTCCGCATGTTCCGCGCTGATGACGCTAACGTTCTCCGTGACCGCGACCTGGAGGTGGACGGCACCCTGAAGAGCCTGAGCCAGCAGATTGAGCAGATCCGCAGCCCCGATGGAACACGCAAGAACCCCGCCAGAACCTGCCGTGACCTCAAGATGTGCCACCCTGACTGGAAGAGCGGTGAGTAAAGGCCTTTTGAGGAAGTGGAATGAATGGATAATGGTAGATGGTAGCATTTAGGACAGCATTAAGGCACTTGCTGGATTTAGGATTGGAGGATCTGCCTGCTAGACAAATATCTGACTTTTCTGACCTATTTCTCTCTGAACCCCTTGTTCTCCAGGCGAGTACTGGATTGACCCTGACCAGGGCTGCACTCAGGATGCCATCAAGGTCTACTGCAACATGGAGACCGGAGAGACCTGCGTAGCCCCAACTCAGCGTGAGGTCGCCAAGAAGAACTGGTACATCAGCAAGAACATCAAGGAGAAGAAGCACATCTGGTTCGGCGAGGCTATGAGCGACGGCTTCCAGGTAAACATGGAACCACCAAAAAGGAGCACTTCCTCACTTCCTCCTCGGTTTCTTCAGTTTTTCTTTAACCTCCTCCTGTCCTTCTCCTCTTTACAGTTCCATTCACTAACTTCTCCTTCAGTATTAGCATACAACATCCCTACTTGCCTGCTCGTAGGTCAACTTTCATCTCACTTGCTCCTTCCTTTACCCCTCCTCTCCTCTCAATTCCACTTCTTCTCACTCCTCTCTTGTTTTCTCAACTATCCCTGAACTCCATCTTACCTCTCCATTTCTTATCCTTCCTCTCCCCTCACAGTTCAGTCAGTAACTTCTCCCCCCTCATCTTTCCTACACAGTTCGAGTACGGCAGTGAGGGCTCTCTGCCAGAGGATGTCAACATCCAGCTGACCTTCCTGCGTCTCATGTCCACTGAGGCATCCCAGAACATCACCTACCACTGCAAGAACAGCGTCGCCTACATGGACGCCACCGTTGGCAACCTCAAGAAGGCCCTGCTCCTCCAGGGCTCCAACGAGATCGAGATCAGAGCCGAGGGCAACAGCCGCTTCACCTACAGCGTCCTGGAGGATGGATGCACGGTGAGGAAACTACTCTCATCCCAATCTCACTGACAGCTGAAAGTTAGGAATAACCGGTAGCGAGGAGGTCACAATTCAGCTGGCATACGCACTCCTTAATGGTGATTTTGAGTCAGATAGCAAAGACATGAAGGAGCATGTCAGACATCAAACATACACGCTATCAACTGTAGCTAGTCTTGTGGTTCTTTGTGGTGCTTTGAACAAAAGTTTCGGCAAAATTGGAGAAATTTTGAAAACTTTTGAAAAGTTAACTATGCAGCAGCCATTTTGCATGTAGGCCCTAACTCTCCTTTCTTCTTCTCTGCCTCCAGTCACACACCGGTACTTGGGGCAAGACAGTCATCGACTACAAGACATCGAAAACATCTCGCCTGCCCATCATTGATATCGCTCCTATGGACGTTGGTGCTCCAGACCAAGAGTTCGGCCTTGAAGTTGGACCTGTCTGTTTCTTGTAAAAAGAGAAATCTGGACTTGAAATTGTTGTGCGTGTGTGTGTGTTGTATTTTTTCTAGCAGTCATCTCTCTCTAAAAAAAACCCCACCAAAACATTTCTCTAATGCCATTTTTCTGAAAAATCCGACCCCTCGCTCGTGATTCTACGAGTTTCCATTCGGCTGTTGTTCCGATGGTCCACTTTGCCTAAAACCTGCACTTCAACAAGATGGCGGCGATCTGCATCGTCGTGTTTGGGACCACTACTTTTTTTGCTTCTGACTCTCATTTTTTTTTTTGTTTTTTTTACCATCACCAACACCAAGGATCCTGTAGAGAAGACATTTTGTTTCACTGGCAACAAGAAAATAATATATGCTTCTGTAAAGTGTAAAAATTTACTTCCCCTCTTCAACCAGCCAAACCAGGCCTCTCTGGAGTTTACAGAAACCAACAGAAACACACAGGTGACTTTTGTATTTTTTTACACCACTGCGGTGAGAGGAATGAAAGGACAGTCCCAACAGACAGAACCCAATTGCTTTGTACCACGTTTCAGGTGTTGATGAATAAACGGTGAAACTGACAGCTATGTTTGTCTCTGTTGTTCTGCCCCCCACCTCCACCAGCCCCAGACAACACTGACAACTCCCTCCTCATCCGCTGATGTTGTAGCTGTTGTGATTTGTTTGTTGTTGTGGTTGCTTTCTTGTTTGTTTCTTTCAATTTTACCCTTTTTTAAAAAAAAAAGAAAAGTCACATTAAAACCACCAGCAGAGAAACATGGGTTTAAACCTCTTTTTTGAAAGAAAAAGATCCTATGGCTACCTCAGAAAAGCAAGGAATACCAGCTGTTAAAAAAAAAAGAAAAAAAAAAGGGCCCAGTGTTTTTGAAGTGAAGCCTGCAGTAGTTGTGGCAGTCAGTGGGGTAGTCGAGGTTTACTGACGCTTTAGCAGAAGCAGAAACAGCGAAAAACTTAAGGTGCTATTCTTTCTTTGAGGTCTCCTGGCCGTGCAGTATGGCTATACTGTTGTGTAGTGTTAAGGTCACTCTGGCGTGGCAGGGCCTTCTTGGTGCTAAAAATGAAACCACAGCTCTTATTCTTGGTGTCCAGAAAGAGACAGACTTCTTCTATTTCCAGCCTTGGTAGTGCTGGCAGTCAAACTCTAGCTCTGTATCTGAGCTCAAGTGAAAAGTGGATCCGCATCTCTTCTCTTCGTCACACTTTTGTTTTTTTTTTTTTTTTCCGTTTTGTTTTGTTTTGTTTTGAACCTCCCCTCCACCTTTCTGTCATCCAAATTCTTCTCAGCCCCCTTCATCCACACATCTGTTGTAGTTTGTTTCTTGTTTTCTTGTGCAAAGGGTTTCTCAAAAAAAATTGCAATCAGACAGAGATTTTTTTTTAAATGGACAGAACAGGAGCCATCAGCAGAGAGTTTGTGAGAGAAGGCAGACAGACACACCCATGGGGGAAAAACACCACAAGGATCTGTACCTATTTTGTATATGTATAATAAATTGAGATGTTTTTAATTATTTTGAATGCTGAAATAAAGCATGTTAAGTGGTCTAACATTGAATCCTGCCTAATTCCCTGACTGACTCACTAACTGCCCCCCAGGACTTGAATTAAAGCAGCTTTTTTTTAACCTATTCACCAGTTGTACAGTGACTGATTGAGGAAACAAGATAAATCTGTTTTTTTTTCTCTCCCTTGTTCAATCTATACCTTTTGGACTGGCCGATCCCAACAGAGACAGAGCGTGTGGGGGAAGACAAAAAGATGCAACCGAGCATGCCAGACAAAACAGGAGTGTCTGTTGGACAGTAGCAGATTCTTAACTTTGGTTTACAAGCTAAATCAGGACTTTGTGCTGGCTTTGGGGGTCCTTGTTTGCTTGAAAGCTCAGGATGGATTGGGAAACACTTTGAAGCAGCACTGTGACATTTCTATAATATAAAACCCCATCCTTGTGATCAGTCAGAAAAAGTCAGCCTCCTCTCATGCTGCCTACAATCTTGCTCCAAGCTGTGGTCTGAAAATGTAGCCCACGTAATCGGCTCAATAAACGTGGCTCTGAACTGGGCAGCATGTACTATATCTGTGTCAGAAAAACTGTGGCCTACCTCTTCAGTTGGTGGATATTCCTTGTTGTTGTTGTCAGGCAGTCCCAAGGACCTGGTGATGTGTTATCCGGGGCCATTGAAACCAATTTGAAGGTGAAGATCTTGAGCGTCTATAATCCACCAAGAAAGCACAGGTGTAGCTCTGATAATCCAGCACGGATGGCGACAATATTTGTCTGCAATAATCCTGTGTTCCCACGGCGAGGCAGACCATCTGCACAGCTCAGGCAGCAGGACTGAGGGCTGCCGGGTGGACCTGCTCCGGGCTCAGCCTGTTGGCATCAGCTTGGCTTCACAAAGACACTGATTGTCCACCTTGAGGGAGGCAGCTACCCAGGAACAGCGGATAGGTTTGCACTCCCAGCGGGAATACGGATTATTTCTGCAAGAATTTGGGTCTTTATTTGAGGCCTGGGCAGAGGAATGCTGACCTCTCCGGTTGCAGACACAGAGGAGGCTCTGTTTGCAGAGAGGAAACCCCTCTGCAGGCGGGTGGGACTCAGCAGTTGAGGGTGAATATCGGGGGGGGGGGGGGGGGGGTGTTGATGAGGTGAGGCCAGGTAAAAGCAGATTTTAAAAAAAAAGGAGATGAGATGTACATAAAGACGTACTGGGATTTTTACCCAAATTACAAAAAAAGAAGACATTTTGTTGCTTACCAGTGCTGCACACATCCAATGCTAACATGCCAATTTACCAGATATACATTTGACCATGTTCACCTTCTTAGTTAGCATGCTGGCATTCACTTAGTAGCACCAAAGTTCACACAAACGCAAAGTACAGCTGAGGCATAAGTATTGGACAAATTCAAATGTTGACCTGATGATGGTGCTAAAGGAAAAGTCAGAGGATCATCAAGTTATTACAATTAATCCTGAGGGGAGGGGGGTGGGCATGTGCCAAATTTTATGGCAGTCCATCCAATCATTCTCGAGCCATTTCGCTCTAAACCACAAATGTCAACTTTCTGCTGATAGAATTCATCCTCTGGGAATCATTAATGACCCCCCCCCCCCCCCCACCCAGTTCATCCCACAGCGTCTGCTCAGTCTTCAAATCCTTTAAGCCAATATTGTACTTTTTACTCCACATAATTTATTTGACAACATTAGTTACTGCTTACTTATTTACTTACTTACTTACTACAGATTACGATTATTAGCACAAAATATAAATCAACTAACAAACTAGGATGGATCATTATGGATTAAGCTACCGGGCAGTATACAAAGTGGCTGACATTAGCCCCACCTTTACCAGCTGCAGCATTAATGCATCATTAATTATAATCCAGTGATAGAATATATATTATTCTGAAATGGGCCATTCTGTATAATGCGTGCTTTTACTTTTGGGACTTTGGGAGTATATTTTGATGCTAATACTTTTGTACATTCAATTAAGTAAGAATTTGAATGCAGGACTTGTAACAACAGTATTTTTACAGTGTGGTACTGCTACTTTTACTGCTACTTTAAATTTAAAGTAAAAGCTCTGAGTACTTCCTCCAGCTTCAGTGAATTTCTGTTGTGCTACATCTTCTAGATTTATTTACAAGCCAAGCGTGTACCACCTCCTGACCCCTGACGGGGGGGGGTCACCAATCAGATTTCTGTGCTGCCCAGTGATGCACGCTGCACCCTCTTAACACCATCACTAGAGTCACCTGCTGCAACCACACGCGCAGCAAACCCTCACAGAATATTTGACAGCAGACGGCTCGTCACGCAGTTGTTGATGCAATGCTTTTATCATCCAGTGGGGTGTAGTGATTCTCTGCACACACACTTTCACACGCCTTCTGTATGAGCAAGATATGATCGTGATATTCAAAAACAAACTTTCATCGAAACATCACGATGTTCTGCAGAAAATCCGACAATTTCAGTCTTCAGCAGGGTGGGTTTTAAAAACTGCACACCCATGAGGATGACCATGGTTTTATAGTTGAAATAATAATTATTTGTAACACTGCGGCTGCACAAGAGATGCTGGTCACAGATGTGCTGGTCCAGGCAGCGTCCAAGGGGAGGCCATGAGCCTCAATGTCTACACAGTGGTTGCAGGCAGCAGGTCGCTCTGGAATAGTATGTCAAACCACCGACAGGTGTCAGTGAGGCTAATCCTGAGAGGATAGCCGTGAACTGAAACAAGTCTGATGACGCCTACACGCGGCAGGAGAGATCATTTACTGTATTAGGAGATGATCCCATCAGCTGCTGTCCCACTGTGTGGAGCGGGTCGCGATGATCTCACCTCTCATCATCTGCACTGTTTCTCTGCTCTGCGCTGCAGGTAGTTTTATCCCAAAGGTTTAGTTTGTCGATCGTAAAACCCCACGTGACTCTAAACTCATGTGGGTTCATCGTCTGTTATATGCGAATCATTCTTTATGTCCAAAAGGGGGCATTTGCTCTCAGCTTGTTTTCCTGCTTGATTCCAGGTGTAACGTGGACTGAGGTACTCCGACAGACCCGAGGCTTACTGGTGGAGAGGGGTCGCTCTGCTCAGATGAACTGCAGGCATAGTGCGCCTGGCAGTTACTATCACATGTACTGGTTTCAGCAGTTACCGGGGGAGAGTATGAAGCTGGTCGTCCACACGGTGCCCTACCAGCCGCCTGACTTTGGGAACTTTAGCCAGGACAAGTACTCAGCCAACAAGACTGTGAGTGAGAGCGGATCTTTCACGGTGAAACACGTGGAACCAAGCGACAACGGAGTGTATCTCTGTGCTGTCAGTGGTGAAGGTGATGTAAAGACTCACACAGTGATGCAGATACCTCTCAAGCTGCACCAAAACTACACGTAGACGACTGGCTCACTGCCTGACGTTACCTCACCACAATGAGGAACTGTGCATGGGAGGGGCTTCATCCCTTCCTTTCTTCACTGAGGCTGCTCAGCTGCTCCCCGATGGAGGCCAGCTCCTCGTACCGCACCTCGGTCGCCATGGGTGTGTGAATGTGTGAGTGAGACCAAATCTTTAAAGCTCTTTGAGAACCGTTCGGGTTGAAAAGTAAGTGAAGTCCATTACACATGCTAACGTTGGCTAATTGGCACTGAACACAAAGTACAACTGGGGTGGAAACGTCATTCGTTTTGCCGGGTATTTGGTAAGTCAAAGTATGGGACGCGATGAAATTTGACATGATGGTGCTACATTAAATGGCCACATGGTGGGGCTATCCACACCTAAAACACAGAAAAGCTCACAGTTCTCACCAAATGATTTAGCTAATATAAAAAATCGGAAAACAAACACACATGGGACCTGGGACTTTAAACGCGTCCCGTTGCCAACCGACAGTCAACTTTGCTTTTGAAAGCCTGACCACGATCGTTCCATAACATTAAGCACGTGTTTATTATCGTAACCATGACGAAGGTCCCCTAACCATCAAAGCTCATGCACGCTCAGCGCTACGTCACAAGCTTTGTTGCTCTGATTGGTTGTTGGGCCTGTCCAATTGCGCCCAGAGGCATTTCGGTCTGCGCCCGTTGATGACGCAACGTGGAAATCGAAAATGAACACAGAGGTTCCAGACTAATTTGCATTTGCAAATTGGTCTGGCGATGCCAGGCTAGCTAATAGGAATCAAAGAATATAGTCTCCAACCAGCCCCAAGTTTTTAGACTTCCGGTGTTATTTTTGATGTTCATCCTCACACAGAATTTCTTTTAAACAGGACAAAATGATTAAATCTCTCCTGTCCTGTCACCTTATTAGGTGGATCAACAAGGTATGCTGAGTAATATGTGATAGAAGTGCCATTTGGCCTTGGAGTGGAGCAAGGCAAACATGTTTCAGCATATCAGGCATACGTCTGCCTTTGACTTACAGCCTTTTCCTCTTCTTCTTCATGTGTTGCCGTTGGCACCATATCACTTCCATTTCCTGCTTTACACTCTCTCTAAAAGAGCTCTCAACATTACAATTATTTTCCCACTCTTCACAGGTAAAGTTATTCATTTTGCTACATCACTGTAAGTTTGATCATGATGCTTAATCCGAATCATCATTCATCTTCTTTTTTTTTTTTTGCTCCTTTCTGCAGGAATATCACCGAATCAAAGTACAGATGTTCACCGGACTCCAGCTGATCTGCTAGGGGAGATAAACGATAAAGGTCAAACTGACAACGCAAACACGGCATCGACAACTACGGCGCCATCCTGTGGTATCATCGCTGGAGACTCATGACTCAAGACTCAAGGAGACACAAGCTATACATCTGTTCAAACTTCCAGGGCAGCTTTGACGTGAGTGGAAATGGTGAGAAGGAGGCATTCCTTCATTTGCTCAGACTGAGACATCCTGAAGACAGTGGGCATTATTTCTGTGCAGCATACAGTCACACGACAACAGGAAAGCCCCGGCCTTGTCGCCGTGGACACCTGGGGCAAACCCCGTGGACAGCCACATCTGTAGAGCCAACTTAACAGTGGGCGGAGCTGAAGACGAAATGGCTGAAAGACTGGCAGAGTTCTAGCCCTCTTCTAGCCGACAGTCGGTCGATCTTCAGAGTTCACGTCCACACAGGTCGGCAGAGATTTCAGCTGGTTCATGACACTCAACATGATCTGGTATAATCTCATCATACACATCATCATCTGGATTGAAGGTACTCATAAAGCCACCTTTTCCTTTATAGGTTTAATTTGATTTTACTTTAGCCCTTAAAGTTTTCCACAAGGTACATTAGAGATATGTAACAAAGTACATTTACTACTGTTTCTTTATCTCTCGACAGGAACTTCCCTCAGTAAAGAACTGCAAGTGCTTCAGACAGCTGAGCTGCTGAGGCCACTGAATGGCGACGTCAAACTGACCTGCACGCACGAAAAACCCCCAACCTTTAACACTATTCTGTGGTATCAGTAGCAGGAGCTATGAGGTGTGACCAGTGAAGACCTCACTTCCTCTGTGCAGCTACGGTACATAGAAACACGTTCTTTTCTTTTCCTCCTTGCACCAGAAATAGCAGCAACCGGGCCGCGCGGAGCTCACCTCCGCCCTGCACAGCTGCACTCGTAGACAGGAAGGAGAGAGATGGAGGCTGAGATATGGGAAGGCCGGGTGGGGGAAGGAGAGACAAGACGAGCAAAGAGAGAGTTAGGTTTTTGTGTCGAGCCTTTTCACTGTGGGGATGGGAGGTGGGCACGGTGATACAATCCAATAGAGCCGCTGTACAAAAACCTCCTCCATTTAACATGCTGAGTGTGTGGAGCTACTGAACTGACTCGGGAAGATTTTGACCTGCACTGATCCTCCTCTGGAAACGAAGCCAAGGTGAGCATTTCAGCAAAATGTTTGGAGTGTAATATTGTATTTTGGGATATTAGAAATTCAGATTTAGCCAGAATTCAAAGCAAAGGTTCCTGAGATGATTTGGTGGGGAATGAATGCTCAGTATTTCTACATTGTGACGACCTCGACCGCAGCATACTTTGGAGCTGGAACAAAACTGACTGTTTCAGGTAAGTACAGGTTGATGAGGATTGGATAACTGAAATAGCCTCTGGTTCCTCAAAGTGCACCAGAACTGGAGTTTTTCTTTCTCACTTGGGCCTTTGTAGTTTCTAGTCCCGCTCAGTGCTTTTTGATGTCAAGCGTGTGCACTGTGGTACGGAGCCCTTTTCGGCCCAGGTACAAAACTGACTGTTCTCGGTAAGCAAGGCATCCGACTTTCTTCTTTTGAATTTACACGTGAAGCTACATATACGCTGTGTGTGATCCTCACGTTTCTTTCAGCTGTTGTTGAGAGAAACACATTTGTCTTCCAACATCGAAAAACAGGCTGTAGTGCAGCGATGTTGCTTTGGGAATTAAAGGAAAGCGACGGAGTAATGTACTGCGAGTATTAAAGGCAAAATGCATAAACCGCATCTTTGGCACGACTTGAGCACTGTTCAACTGCACTGTGCTGGTGGTGCTTAATGGGGCTCACTTCGGTGAGGGAAGAGAAAGAAAGAAAAAATAAATAAAAATCAATATTAAGTTCAAAATATCGCGTACACCACTAGCATTGGTCAGATTTGATCCCAAGTAAAGATACTCCAAAGCCTGAAAGACACTTTGCAGGCTATGTTAATGCGCTAACTGCTGTCAAAATGGCTTAAATGATCATAAAAAATGCCTCAACATTATAGGTTAAGGGTTAGGTCTGAGAGGTCCTTGTTCATTCACCGCGGCTCACTTTGGAGCTGGAACTAAACTGACCGTCTTGGGTAAGAAAATCTGCAATTAAATAAATGAAATTGAGCGTCTTCCACAGCTTGTTTATGTGAGAGAATGGGCAATATGTGGACTTTTAGGTGATGGATTGTGATACTAAATGTAGTATTCTTCCCAGTAACAGTAAAAAAAAAAAAAATGTTTGTTTCACTCCGAACCTGTTGTCCAGCAAACTGCTGCAGCAGTACAAGCGAGTTCTCCTCAGCTCTGTGAGTGTATGAGTTCCCAGTCAGAGGCTTACTTTGGGACTGGAACCAGACTTACAGTCTTAGGTAAGGTTTAAAATTTTTTTTATATAAAATTATATATCATTTTAAAGTCAGATGTGTTGTGTAATACTCCATAAGGGATAATTACAAGTTAGCGGCTGTCATATTTTCAATGTATGATTTTGAGTTTTTTTCGCCCTATTCTCTAAAATCCACCTAACTTTTCTAAAATTGTCAGGAAATGTTTGTCACACGGGCTGAATTCGGAGTCACAGACACTTGATTTGTTTTGTTTTTTGTCTGTGAAGAAGAGCATGAAAGGCAGTTTCCAGCATGTAAAGAACAGTTTTAGTTAGTTACAGTCGTGTCTCAATGTGACCAACAACCACTACCACCGTGCTTACTTTGGTGGTGGCACCAAATTGACGGCCTTCTGTAAGAAAATAACACATTACACACAATAATTCATCTCTGAAGTTACTTGTTCTAATAGTTTTTGTAAAGTTTGGGATTGTAGAAAAATTGATCACTTGGATGTTTGAGCTGCGTCGCTGTGTAACTTTGTAGTTAGACGGACCTCAAACAGTGTAAAATCTAATACTGTCAATTTAGAATAAAGCAAAAGTTAAATAAGGCAACTTAAACTACAGAAAAAAAAAAGCTCATAAGTCAATGACACACTTGTCAATGACAAGTTCAAGAAATTGAATGATTATGGCTCTGAATGTGAGTACTGTATCCTGTAAAAGGACCATGTTGTTTGTGTGTGGCATTTATGTTTAGCATGAGAAAATCCTCCTGCGTCCTCCTCACTGTTGACGTCTAATATTCTGGCATTGAAAAGTCAAAGTATCTCCAGGAATTGGACGGGCAGCTTTAAGAAAACGCGCTTCTTCACTTTTTTGCCAAGACGTAGATGGTAGCGCCCATATTTCTGGTAAATATGTAGCTGGAACCGATAGCCGGTTAGCTTAGCTTTGAGAAAAGACTGTCCAAAGGTAACAAAATCCACCTACCAGCACCTCTAAAGCTTACATTGTTAATTGTTTGTTTAATTTGTACAAAAGGTGTTGTCTCTGCTGGTTGTATTTGTAACTGGTTCTTGCCAAGAAATAGCCTGCCACATGACCTTTGGTAAAACTGCAAATTGTTGTCATTGTTGTTTTTACACTTCGGTTTTTGTACGTATTAAACAAATTAAATATAACGAGAGTAATATAAGAGAAATATAAGAGTGGTGTCTATCTTCTCATCTAGCTTTCGGCAAGAAAGCGGATAAGTGTATCTCCCAAAATCTCAAACCATTCCAATGATTTGTTTCCTTTGTCCCCGCAGACCCAGGCCGTACGATCACCCCGCCAAGAGTGAAAGTGTTTAAGCCTTCACAAAACGAGTGTCAAAACAGCAAAGACAGGAAAAACAAGAAGACCCTGGTGTGCCTGGGTTTTGGCTTCTACCCGGACCATGTGAGTGTGTCCTGGCAGATCGAGGGGGTAAACGTCACAGACGGCGTGGCGACCGACGACGCTGCCCTGTGGGATGGGGAACATTACAGCGTCACCAGCAGGCTGAGGGTCCCGCTCAGAAAGTGGTTCACGCCAGGCCTGAGGTTCACCTGCACGGTCAGCTTCTTCGATGGAAACGCGACTGTGCACCGTTCAAATTGGGTCGAGGGCGTTGAGGGTCTGTTCACTTTCATCTCAGAAGAACCAAAACACGTTGTTAATGATGTGAAACTCCAAAAGCAAACCTATATCTTCTTTCTGTTTTGTTTTTTTTCTGTCAGGACCAGGAGCGCTACGAGGTACACGCAGCTTCGTGTGAACATATACAGCTCAAAACATCAACACTTTCGAATCATGTCACTGGCTAAAATGTTTTTTTTGCTTTGTTTTTTTGCAGAGAAATATTTAAGGATCACGCACGCTGCCAAATTGTCCTACACTGTTTTGATCATCAAGAGCAGCATCTACGGAGCCTTTGTGGCGTTTTTGGTGTGGAGGCTACAGGTTCGTACAAACACGGTGCCACAATGTGCATTTTACACATCGAGTCATCGTTGTGTCTCTTTGCCAAAGAAATGCCAGTGGATGTAGCGTACTTTGCCATAGTTAGTGGTTCTGTATACTTGGCCAGACGGTCCATTAAAGCCCCTTTCAGACGTGGACTACGTAACGTGGCTGGCTTCGCCTCTTAAGTTAAGGCTTTACTCGGACATGACAGAACTGCTACAGAAAGAGTCACAATGCTCATCCACAAGAGAACCGAACTGTTCTTTTACAGGCTGCACCAGTGATGGATTTTTGCTGTTGAAGCCTTAAATCATGACTATTGTGAGAATGTGGGACCCCTCACCCCCTTTTCTCACCCCGTCTCCTAGAACTGATGTTTAGATACCAGCAGTTTGCAACAGAAAAGTGTTGGGAGGAAACGTAATGCGGCCTGGATTAAGTTTCTTTTTTAGTTCAACATAATGACGAAATGCTGTTAATTAACGTATACATGATGGTGTCATCAGCGTAACAGTAAAATTGTCATAGCAGCTGATCTCTCGCTCCCTGTTATTCGCTGATGGCATCCAATTCAGACTTGTGTCGCGTTACAGAAATGTTTCGATGTTAAATAAATAAATCACTAAAATGTGTCCCTCTCTGTCTGCTGCACAGGGGTCATCGGGAAAACAGGACGACTGATGGCTGAGCTGCACAAACCAGCCAATGCTTCTTTTTTTGTGTCTGTAAATAAAAGTGAAAAGGGGGGCATGAATGTTGAATTGCCTTCAGCTAATCACACTCTGCACAAATTTGTGCGACTCAAAAGTGCGAATAATTCGACATCCAGTGTTAGTGGATGCTGAACGATGCCGCCTGCTTGTCTAAGCGCCTGCTCAATAAAAGACTTTCAGAAGAGATTGTTTGTACGGCGTGATTATTTCCTTTTAAACATTTGTCTGAAGTGGAAACCCCTGCCAGGAGTCAGAAAGACGTATTGTGCTGTTAAGCCGACACCGACATACACTAATCTCCCCATCTGTCAGGCGCTGATAACACAGTGTTGTAGGCAGCTAACATGCAGGTTGTGTCAGGGTCCATGCATTTGTGACGACAGGAACTCACTGCCCGCATACGCGACATGGCAGACTCAGTGGTGGCATTTTTAGCAGCTGGCTTATCTGTCTGTTTTCTGAGAATTCAACCTTTCCTTTCTGACACGTTTCCATCCGCTGCACTGACCCCGGCTCTACGAACTGGGTCACGTGCCGATAATAAGACTTTCCATCGAAGGGATCTGTCCGATCCGTGCTACATTCACTTCAATCTAGCGTCGTGAGTTTTTGCGTTGTTAGAAGTGTCGTGTCTTTTAGTAAAGAGGTCAAGTGTTCACATGTGAGCCAACCGCAGCCCGGAACAGCAGGAAATCGACGCTCTCATCTCTGCAGAGAAGAAGGTTGGAGAGGAGCATGGAAGCAGCAGAGGGAGAGGATGTGGTCACAGAGCGAGGGAGGCGCAGTCCCCCGCTTTCACCGCAACCTTTGCAAGCGACACCTGCATCTGTGCCCCCCCCCCCCAACCCTCCCCAACTGCGCGAGACTGCATCAAACTGCTCTTTCTGTGTCAACTGAAGCTACAGTACAACAGCTGTTCAGTACAATCCCCTGCAACAGTCTGAACATGAAGAACATGAAATGATCTTTGTTACAAGTCTATAGAGTATAGTCTGTGTTTACATCTCATGTATATTCTGAGATAATACAAAATGTGACTTCTTGTATTTTTTTTTTTAATTGTTCTTAACTTGCCGCATTCACCAAATTTCTGGTATTTTGAATTTCCTCTTAGAAACACAATTTACAGGAGGTCACGTTTGAAAACACCATATAAATTACACTTTATGATTATGTTGACATGATCCTGTTCGACTCAGTTGCAGTTCGAATGATAATATCATTCTAAATGCATTCATATAGTCTTACGATATCATTCGTTTAAATTGGCTATTGATGCTATATGCAAATTGTGTGCTTATAAGGTATTATTGGGGCGTTGATTATGCGAATTATTTACAATTCTCATGATTCGCTCAATGACGCACAGGTTTACACAGTCATCTGAAGCTAGGAGCGTTAATCTGACGCGGCACGCTCGTACGAGCCCACCGTACGAAACGAGAGAGAAAGTTACGATAAGAATACGAAAATGTTCTTGCATGAGGCCCAGTGACTTTTTTTATTTGTGCAGAAACAAGCACTGCAAGCAGACACTGGAAAGTGGCGAGCGCGGCTGGGACACGCTTGTTGTCCAACCAAAACATAAATAAAATAAAAGCGTACATTTCAGCTCACTTAACGGATAGCTGACTTAAATATCTAACAAGAAGCCCTGTCTGGGCTGTGTTTTCTCACTTTGCAGCACATCGCATTGTCAAATTGGTGAAGATGTTTTCTCAATTGGCTTGTATTTTCTTAGAATAGAGTAGAGAAGGAGTGTTTGCGCTGCTCAGGGGCACAAGAAACGTCTAATTATTTCCTTTCAGCCAGCTGACTTTATGCGCCAGTGTGCTTACATTGGCACACAATCATACATGCAGTCAATCCCGAACAGGTTTAATGCAACGATGATCAGAGCTGGTACGTGAAAGATGTGTTCAACAAAACCTATTTTTTTCAGCTCTCACATACAGTAAAAAAAAAAATGAAATGAGATATGGAACTGAATGAAAGTAGTATACATTTATAAATAAGAGTATATACAAAAATAATATAAGAAATAAAAAAATATACACATTTCCAATATTTAAGGGGAAAAAAGTAAAAAATAAAGATAAAAAACATATACAAAAACAATGTGTATGTACATATTGCACTGTTTAAAAGAATAAATAATGAGGTAGTATATGGCAGGTGAAGTAGGTCCAGATTTCCAGTCTGTTTATTCTGAGTGTCTGACACTCAGGGGGAGGAGTTGAACAGTTTGATGGCCACAGGCAGGAATGAAGGACCTCAGCCGCCTCAGAAAATAGAGATGGCTCTGGTCCTGCCTGTAGAGGGCATTAGTGGTCTTAACCCAGTCCAGTTTATTTTCAATGTGGACTCCCAGGTACTTGTAATCCTCTACAACATCCAGACTTACGTCCTGGATGGAAACAGGGGTCATCGGCGCCTTGGTCCTCCTCAGATCCACAGTCAGATCCTTTGTCTTTGTCACGTTGAGCTGCAGATGGTGCCAGCTGTGTGATATAAATCCTAAGAGTCTGCATGCAGCACATCAACGACATCCCAAGTCAGGATATATGAACAATATCAGCTCGGGGTCGCCATCTTCTGGACAGTCAGTGCTGTTACACCACTGACTTTTATTCCCACCCGCTGGTGCACAGCTGGACACCGAACTCCCCACTAAAAGTCAACACCGGCGGTGTTCGAAAAGGCCAAAAACTAATTCTGTTTTATGTAACCCAGGATTTGAATGACATCGGCAACACATGCATCAATACAGTGAACTGAAATATGAACTTGAAATAAGAAACCAAAAGCTGTAAAGCTGTGTCAATCAATATTTTTACATCACTATTGAATCAAATGACGCTCCATTATGTGTAAGGGGGTTGTGAACAACACCTGTGCAAGAACCTTTGATTTCCGACGTCATTAAACTCTCACTATGAACAACAGTAAGACGACAGTATGGCGAATACTTAACAATGCTCTACACAAATACAACAAATACAACAACAGGAAGTATGTATATTTCAAGAATTTATTATTTATTATCATTTTTCCAATTATTATTATTGTTCAAATTGTAATATATATATTATATATACAGTGCTTAACAAATGTATTAGACCACCACCCAGTGTAAGGTGTTTGCTGCCCTAAATGGACAGTATTGCTGATGACCAAAATATTTTTTGATGTTTCTGTCATGGTTAATCCACCAGTATGTGCAAGCTCTTGAATCAAAATGATATCTCGAATTTGTTTTCGTGGTTGGATGTTATTCTTGATTAATTTCTGACTTCTCAGAGAATTCCAGTGTGCTGGCTCACATTTGAATTCAGTTTGAAATTCTTCACTCCCGTTCAAAATGGGGAAGCGCAGGGAACTCACTGAGAAAGAAAGAGTCCGAATTAAAGCACTTCATGATGCTGGATGGTTTGGAGACAAATAGGGCGAGACATTAAGTGTTCTCACAGCGTGGTCGAGTGTGCCTCGGACTCGATTGCAGAGACCGGTACTTACAAAATGCGTCAAGGAGGAGGCCGAAAACGAAAGCTAACTGAAGCAGATGTCCGGCCCCTCAACATTTGAAGCACTAGAGGCAGAAGGGAGACCACTGCTGAGCTTCAGTCGGAGATTAATGCTTCTAGATCAGAATCTGAGAAAAGTCTCCAAAATGACCAGAAGCAGACGACTGAAGGAACAAGGCTTAAAGGGAAGAATAGCTGCTAAGAAGCCGTTATTGAGGCCTGCAAACATCCAAAAACGCCTCACAGTAGCCAGGGAGCACAAACACTGGAAGAAGGTACTCTGGACGGACGAGTCCAAGTTCGAACTCTCCGGTCAGCATCGTCGTGTTTATGTCCGCAGAAAAGCTGGAGAACGTTTTGATGCTGGATGCGTTGCAGCCACAGTGAAACACGGTGGAGATTCCATTATGGTACGGGGTACCATTTGTGGACACGGCATTGGGCAAATTAGTTCAAATGTTGTTTGCCTAATAAATAACAATACAAGTTTTAGTTTGAAACAGGTTTTTGACAGATTTCTAAAATGTTTGTGTTTTCTCGTTTTTCTGACAGGTGGTCTAATACATTAGTTAAGCACTGTATATATATTTGTTGTAGTGTGTGGGAGGAAACCGGAGGACCCGGGGTAAACCCACGCAGACACGGAGAGGATGTGCCAAATACTGAACCTCCGCGCTGCCCTGTGGCCTGTTACGGCCTGTGTGTGTGTGTGTGTGTGGGGGGGGGGGTTTGTGTGTGTGTGTGTGTGTGTGTGTGTGTGTGTGTATTTCTGTCTCACTCCTGCTGCTGCGTCTTGTATTTGCGGCGGTGTTTGGGAGTGACACACTTCTTGAATCGCCTCCACACAGAAGGCTTCTTCGGCGTCTCCTGGAGTGTCTCCTGGACCGTCTCCTGGATTGTCTCCTGGACCGTCTCCTGGATTGTCTCCTGGACCGTCTCCTGGACCGTCTCCTGGAGCGTCTCCTGGAGTGTCTCCTGGATTGTGTCCTGGACCGTCTCCTGGAGCGTCTCTGGAGCGTTGGCCTGTTCGGGGACCTCAGCGGTCTCCTTCAGGGGGAGGGCCTCCTGGATGAGCGCGCACATTTGCGTCTTCATCTGCTTGGTGAGCGCCTCCACCTTGTCCTCCAGCGCCTCACTGGCCTCTTCCTGGGCCTTCAGCTTGGACGCCAGCTGGAGGCTGGAGCTGGTCATCTCCTGCAGCTGCCTCTTTAGGTCCTCCAGCTGCTCGGAGGTCGCCTCTTCTCTGCAGGCCTCTTTCTGCTTCATCGCCTCCATCTCCTGCTGAAGGGCTTCTTTTTCTGCTTCCAGCCTCTTAACCAGCTTCAGGTCCATGGAGACTCTCTCCATAAACTGGCGACTGACTATCTCCAGTTCTGTCTTGGGGGCGCAAGACTGAGGTGGACTGTTTTTAGCTGCGCTTTCCAGCTCTTTATAGTCCTTCAGGAGCTCCTCTTTGAGGTGGTCAGTGGTAGTTGACTCATTCAGGGGCTCAGCTGGAAGCGCTCCGGAGGACAGACTCATTTTTTTGATGTCTTCTTTGAGCCTCTGTACCTCCTTTTCACGCTCGACTCTCAGGCTAATCTCCTCCCTCAGTTTTCCCTCTATTGCCTGGAGGCTGCTCCTGTCGGCGGTTCTGTTGCGCTCCGCCATCATCCTCATGGCTTTCTCCTGCTTTAGGTAATAGTTGGATACCTGCAGGCGCCTTTTCAGATCTTCCACCTGCATCAGGTCGTTTTGTGGCTGATATCTTGCCCGCTCTGGATTAGTTGGGGCCTGGGGCCGGGACCTCTCTCTTCGGCGGAGAGTCTCGGCTTGCGGCCGGTAAGGGAGGTCCAGCATAGTATGGATATTTATGTACTCCATCAGTGTCAGGTTCGTGGGACTTGAGGATTCTTCCTGTCTGTTCAATAAAGACTTGCTAGAACCAAGCTCTTGTTTGAAGAGAAGTGTTTTCAGTACTTGTCGAAGTGTCTTTCAAACTGTTTTTGTCACTCGGGTTGTGTCTCCTAAGTGCTTCAAGTGTTTGCGATCAACGGTAGCGACTTCTGACTGGCGCCCCCCTTGTACACAAGCGAGAATTCCGGAACACATCAAAGGCTTGAGTGTCCAACATTCTATTGACAGACGATCTTTTTTCGTACTTTGACATCATAGACTCATCAAAGCCACAGTCTGTGATCCAAATGGGAACAAAATGGCCGCCCCACCCTTCAACATTCAATTGAATGAAAATACTTTTTACTCCATTACATTCATTTTAAATCTTGTTATTTTTCAAATTGTACATTTAAAAAAAAAAAATGTATTGTTGTATATGATATTGTAAGTTCAATTGAGCTCCACCTTGACAGTTAAATGAACATGACCGTTAACATGCTGCATACATGTAAAGGCATCAGTAATAATATAAAATTATATGTGATAAATATAACAATTAAAGGTGCTTTCTGCATATAAGTATGTTTACTTCAGATACTTTAAATACTGTACTTTTACTTCAGTAAGATGTTGACTTTTACTTAGGGGAGTACTTTTACTGTGCTTCTTTTGCTTCTTCCACAACTAGTTTTCTGATGCTGTTAAACAAGAAAATAGTCTTACATTTTCTCTCATGATCAGGTGGAGAACACGCCAAAAAAAGGCATTTTTTTCCATCCACAACTCTTTAGTTCTAACTGCAAATAAATCTTAACACAAAAAGCGATTGGCCCTTTTTCTGTGACACCTCAATTTAAAAGAATAGTTTGAAATTTGAGATATGTGTGTATCTGCTTTCTTTTCAACAGTTAGATGAAAAATCAATCAATGTCAGTCTCACGTTTGTGTTTGAAATCCGGAGTTGGAGTCAGGATGTGGCTAGCTTAGCATAAGGACTGGAAGCAGGGGGGAAACAGCTAGCCTGGCTAACGCTACACTAACACGCTGTGGCTCATTTGTTTAATCTGCACACCCCAAGAATTTCATCTCACTCGCAGTCAAATCATAAGAAACACTATAATGTAGCTGTAGGTTTGATGGTATCCAGCATCACTGACGTCCTGGATGGAAACAGGGGTCATCGGCGCCTTGGTCCTCCTCAGATCCACAGTCAGCTCCTTTGTCTTTGTCACGTTGATGTTATAATTGGCTATGTTTCGAGCTATCATGTATTCTGATTGTATGTATTCTGTATTTCTCCACTGAACCTGGGTCATTCCAGAATTGGAGGACATTTTACGTCCCACCCATCAAATTTTAAATAATCCATATACAAAATACTAAAATATGCAGTTTCTCTGTAAATTGACTTGACTTGTCTTGAGACCAAATCTAAAAAAAACTAGGAGAAAAAAATGCTTGAAAATAGTTTTGAAAATACCAAATAAGTCTGGAGTACCCCCTAAAATGCCATTTTTCTCTTGTCCCACCCCCCTGATGACCAAATTGAATCTCAAATAAAACAGTCAAAATGAAATTTAAATCTAATTTTTTTGGTATTATTTGTTTCATTGCTGTTTCTTGTAACTGTGGGAACAATTTTCTTTAATAAACATAATATTTCAAATAATAATTATTATTTATGGAACATGTGTCCCACAACATGCACGCAACCCTGTTACCATAACCTTTTTAGCATGGTAGAAGAAGAAGAAAGCAGCGAATCACACGATACGCTGGAATTGACATCATCAAACAGTTTTCCAAAAGAATGGACAGAGCAAAGGTATGTCCTCTTTTTTATTTTTCATATTTTTATAACATTGTTAGCCTTGATTGAATGTCTCACTCTACCTCGTGCAACCCTGTTATGCATATTATCAGGATAAGACAATGTTTTTTTCGTTTTTTTCTTTACTTTTTTACATAAGTAAGTGTGTCCTCTTGGTCAGCAGTAACACCAGCTAGCTAAAAAGCTAGCTTGTACTCATGAGAAAAAGCTAACATTAGCATGGATTTGCAACCCTGTTACTGTGATTAGAGTAACAGGGTTGCACTACATTAACAGGGTTGCATTTCCTCGAGTTTACTCAGACTTCAGAAACTATTATTTATGATTCAATTCAATAATTTACATTATCTGAAATAGAATTTAGTTAATCTACATATTGTAAACACTTTCCTGAATTTTACAGACTGTATTGTTTCCTTTAATTTCCTAATGGTAGTCCAAATTGATTATGGTTGCAGGAACTACCTTGATGGGATGATTAACTTGACATAAATCAAACTGCATTCAAACAATGAGTTACAATTCATAATAGGGGACACTAAATTGAGTTCGATAAATTGCTTTTCTTACAGTGTGGCCCACCATTGAGTGCTGCTGAAAAGCAGAGACGCTACCGTGCAAAGCGTGATGCTGATGTACAGAGGAGACAACAGTACTTACTAAAAGAAAGAGAGAAATGGAAAAAAGATGTAGAAACAGGAAAGAAGTTGCTTCAAAAAGACCGCTACAGATAGTGTCTCCTACCTTCAGTGGGCAACTGTTGACAAAAAGCACAAAGATGATTCTGGAGTAACCTCAAAGGTCACTTTGAAAAAAGAATATGAATCCTCACAAGAAGAGCTGGTGGAAACATTTGCCACTTTGCTCCAGAAGTTTAAGCGTCATCTCTACAACATCAGGCAGCAGTATGCTTTCTCACGGGCCCTGAAGCAGAACCTCCCTGCCAACGAATGTGTACTTCATGTTGATTTCTCAGAAAACTATGCTTGCAAATACAGTGCAGAAGTGCAATCTGTTCATTTTGGTGCGTCCCACCAACAGGCCACTTTACACACCGGTGTTTATCATGTGGGGGGAGAATCGGCCCCTACATCCTTCTGGACCATATCGGCATCAAGATTGAAGGGACCACCTGCAATATGGAAACACATGGACCCCATTCTGAAGGAAATCAGAGAAAAATTCCCAGATGTGACAACTGTGCATTTTTTGAGCGATGGGCCCTGCACACAATACAAACAGCGTAGAAACTTTTACCTTTTTTGCACTGAAATTTTTAAGAAGGGGTTTACAAGGGGAACTTGGAATTACTTTGAAGCCAGTCATGGCAAAGGAGCCCCAGATGGCATAGGTGGCACACTGAAGAGGAGGGCTGAGGAGTTGATATTCCCACGCCAATGTCCCTTTACCAGGCTCTGAATGATGGACAAACAAAGGTGAAATTGTTTTACATTCAGGAGCAAGATGTGGATGATGCAGTGAAGGAAATGCCAGCTGACCTTCCAGCGGTACCATCCACAATGAGGCTTCACCAGGTATTCACTTCACTATTTCTCCATGATTCTTATTTAGGTAAAGCACTTTGAACTAACTTGTGTATGACTGATCTTGCCTTGTCTTGCCAGGTGATTACTCTTTCACCTGGGAAAATGTTGTACCGCGACAATCAGCTGCATGTGTTCTGCAAATGGGAATCTGGAATGTAATTGCCAAAAAACCAAAAGCTTCAGCTTTAATTCCACAGATGACCACACAGAACACCTAACACATAGCACACCAGAAGAAGAGCAGTGGCATACTCCAGAGGTTGTGGGTAAATGGTGTGTCCTGCTGTATGAGGGCTACATCTACCCAGGGATCATCCAAGAGGTGAATGAGACCCACTGCCAGGTGAAATGTATGCACAAAGTGGGGGAAAAACGCTTTTTCTGGCCGTTGAGGGAGGATCGCCATTGGTATCCCTTTGAGGATATGCTGACCATCATTCCACCACCGCAAAATGTTACATCACGCCACCTGGCCATTGCAAAAGACCAATGGAATTCTCTGGTCAGCCATGAGAAATAAAGTGGAAAATTAGAAAACCGATGTTCTAAAGCAGATGGCAAGTTTTAGCCTGTTAAGTGTTAGAGTGAAATGTTTTTAGCTCAGTTAGAGTGAATATGTTGATAGGCCAGGGCAGCCAGCCATCAATAGTAAGGTTTAAAAGCAATGTGGTGTTGTTGTTGTTGGGTGTTGTTAATAGAGAAATAGTGCTGACAAAGTATTAAAAGTTATTCAAAGTATACTTTGGTGTGTTGAGCATTTATTTCTCACTTTTATATAATGATCTATAATCAGAAATAATGTAGCTAGTCATCCCTCTTACTTTATGCAACCCTGTTTCCTTATCATTATAATTGAAAATAATCACAAATTACTTTCTCAGCTCAAAATGGTTTGACCCATTTTCCTTTAAAGAGTTTATGTAATTATATGCAAAATGTGTTAAGAGTAAATATTGTAAAATAAATCCTGAAATTGGTAAAGTGAAACATGCCATTATTGAAAAGTTGGGCGAGACAGACTTTGAAAGTTGCTAAGAATTAATTTAAATCAAGTCATATGTGAAACCAAATGGTTATTCAGAGAGAATGTTACTTTCTTTACTTAATGGAAAAGGAATTATATTTCAGAAATCCATTAATGTACTTTTTTCAGGTTCCTGAACTGAACATGGCTCCAGTTTGTTCTTGGGCTTCAAACTAAAGAATGGGGCTAACAAATTGGTGCCGGTGACCCGGATTGGCTGACTCTGAGACTGCGTCCGATTGAGGACCGCCGGAGTCGATCAAAGGAGACACTTTTTCAGACAATTTCAGGCGCCTGAAACAAAAAGGTAAGCAGAAAACCTCTTTTCTACTTGGAATTTCTGCACATTGGGCATACCAAAACAAATTGTCTGAATAAGATTATTCCCTGATCGCTAAAAGCGTAGTCATTTTCTTTTGGAGAATGATTAATGATTGTTTGATTTTTACTGAAATGGTCTCATGTAAAGTAAAAAACACATAGTCTCACGTGAGGGAAAGTGAATAAGTGTCCTAGTTTAGTTTGAATCGGCTGGAATAAAAGGCATATTGTCTTCTAAATTTATAGAGGACATTTTTGATTCCAGGGTTAGCCCGATGCCGGGAGAAGTTTGATTGTCCCGATGCCACGTAGGTGAAGACTCGAGTACAAAAAAGAAAAATTTAAAAAATTAAAATTAAAATAAAAACTAAATTCCCGGTATAATTGTAAAGATAAAATCTTTATGAGGACACAGGGATAAGTTTGTTATTTTTCATACAAATGTGGGGTGGTTTCCTACTTGATTGATATTTTTACTGTGCATGTGTCGGTGTATCGGACAGTACAGACTGCTGGACAATTCCTGCACTAACACGGATCTCAAGTCGTTGTGTGCATGGAGGATTGGAATAGCATAAAAGGTGATATTTTAGTTAAAGTGTTACAGAAGGTGGTGATTTAAAACGAGTGAGTAGACTGGGAAAACCCTCAACGATCAAGCGCACAGAGTAACAGACTCCGTGTAGAAGCTTCTTGATTGGGTCCTCACTCGGGCACTGTGCCACTCACCCTCTCTGAATAACACATGGAATAGTGTTTAAAAATGTCGCAGAAAGTTGTGGGTAAGTGGCAGGATTGCAAATCCGGCTCTTTGGGGTCGGTGTTAGCTGAAACAATAGTGAGATGGCAGAAAGTTCCAAAAGATGAAACAAAGAAGGGATTAGAAAGGTTAGAAGATTGGACGGGGGAAGTGCAGGACAAAGGGATGTTTGGAGGTTGTGAAAGCGTTCCACCAAAATTGAGCGATTTTAATATGTTCGTGAAGCAAGCTACAGGAAGTCTAGAGCAGAGCACAGTAACGTTACAAGAGGCAGGAAGGATGCAGAAAGGGAAGGCAGGACAAGTAGTAAAAAAGGCAGAAAGGTTTTTGGCCAATGTTTTATGGGAGAAGTTAAATTCTCCATCTAATCACCGTCCTCTGTGCAATCCATATATCAAATGCCAGTTAAGACCTTGACTCCTCCAGAGACACAGCAACCGGAACAAAAAGATAAGACGGCGCATGACCAAACTCCCACGGCTCCCCCTCCTCCCTACGCAGAAGCACAAGCTATGATAGAGGCCCTCCAACATCAGAGGCCACTGACACAGTCTGACACAACACATGCAGCCCAGAGCTCACCTCCTATGATGGGCCCTTTAGTGGTCATAAGGAATGGCCTGCTGCGAACAGCTCCGTTAACGTTAAGACAGCACTATCTACAGCATGCAACCTACATACTCCCAACTACTGGGAACCGTTTCATCTGGATGTTGATGAAAAGAACGGCTTTGTCAACCATTCTTTTTCAAAAGGGGGGAGTAGGAGTACAACAGACCGAGAAGTGTTAATGTACTACAACACGAGATAGTAGCTCCGGCTGGACTACTAAATTTGCTATGCCAAGAAGCCCACAGTAGAGGTCACTGTGCGAGCTCAAAAGTAACAGCTCTCATTTCTCAGCATTAGTGGCACCCCCACCTTAAAGACATCACTAAATATTTTGTACAGTCATGTGAAATCTGTAATCAGTTCAATCCAAAGGTTTCACTCAAGGCAGGACTACGAAGTTTTCCACTTCCTGATGCCCCATGGAAGGAGATAGTGATTGATTTCACTGACATGGGTGCAGATCACAGAGTTGAGGGCAAGAGATATCTCTTAGTCTGTGTAGATCCATTCTCAAGGTGGGTTGAAGCCACACCTACCAGAACTGAAAAGGGGAAAGAAGTCATAAAATGGCTAACAAGGGTAATCATTCCCAGATTCGGAGTACCAGAAGTAATAAGATCTGACAACGGCACTCATTTCTCCAGTGAGGAGTTAGGAGAAGTTCGGTGCAGTTTACCATCCAGCATCTCAGGGACTAGTAGAAAGGGCTAATCGTACTATCAAAGAAGGATTGGCTAAAGTCTGCGCAGACACAAAACTAACCTGGATCGAAGCCCTCCCTATAGTGCTATTTAACCTGAGATCCACTCCAAATGCGACAATGAATGTCAGCCCACATGAGATTTTGACAGGAAGGAAAATGCCCTGTCCATTTACTACTGCACCAACAGACACTCCACCTGGATTATTACAGTATGAAGATCTGAGTGAGTATGTTAAACAACTGAATAACACTGTGATGAGCATCTCTCAACAGGTCACGGAAACTGACTCACCAAAGAACTGGACCACGACACATCTCCTTTTGAAGTGGGAAGCTGGGTCCTAAGGAAAGTCAATAAGCTCAATTGGTCCAAAAACACTCCACTATGGAGACTAGGTTGTAGTACTCGAGCGGCTGTAACTATCATTTGACTTATATCAGAACTCCCCGACCTACATAGATGCAATTGGAGTCCCCAGAGGTGTCCCTGATGAATATAAATTGGTTGACCAAGTCGCCGCAGGGTTTGAGTCATCCCTGTTTTGGTGGGTCGCTGTAAACAAAAACGTGGATAGAATTAATTACCTTCATTTTAATGTTCAAGGGCTCAATATGACTAGAGATGCCATTGCCGGACTACATGAACAATTGGCGGCTACTTCTCTGATGACTTACCAAAATAGAATGGCCCTTGATTTCCTCCTAGCTGAAAGAGGTGCGTGTGCTATGTTTTCCCAAGATTGCTGTGTGTTGGTCCCTAACAATACAGCCCCAGATGGCTCCATAACTCGAGCCCTTTCTGGCCTCAAAACTATGTCGGAAGAGTTAGCAGAACACTCGGGGATAGACAATCCGTTATCTGATTGGCTAAACAGAGCCTTTGGCAGGTGGAAAACATTAATTATGTCTGTGTTTCTTTCACTAGTTGTTGCAGTGACTGTGTTAACCTTATGTGGATGTTGCTGCATGCCATGCATCAGGCACCTCTGTCTAAAGTGTATTACCACAGCCATTAATGATAAATTCCCCACACCACCTCCTTACCAATTATCACAACATGCAGGAGAAACTGTTCCACTGGTCTCCCTCTCTGAGCCCGGAGAGGATGAGACTGAAGTTTACAAGGACGCTGACGAAGATTTATACTCCTGAACCCCTGTAGATATACAGGTTTTGCTAAAGTTAACACATACCCACATATAGCATTATATACACGTACAGGCGTGAGACTCCTAGTTTTCTCTTATGATTATTGTGCTCATTGCAGACATGTTATCAGTAGAGTTGTGGAAGGTTGTACTCTCCTGGGAAAGAGGTTCTGTTCCCGGTACCATGATGGCTACTCCTGATATGAACTGTTTAGCTTATGCTTTTACCTTATAATTGTTTTGTTTAGGGAGTCCGGGATGGGCAGCGCCATGTGAAGACGTAGTTTTGTTGGGCTCCTCACGGGACTACAACAAATCTCTCTTTTTAAAACTCTCTGTTCTTAAACCACTCTCTACGACCCTACGCGCATCTATAAACAAGTTAGGTCGACAAGATTTTTCAACTGCGGAGAGGAAAATGCCAAGAAATCGCCAAGGAAACAAGTCGGAGCCGGAGGCTAACGCTAATGCTAGCGCAGCAGACGATGCAGACGACGATAATCAACAGGCAGTGCTGCTGGCCATTGAGTCTTTAAAGCAAGATTTGATGGCGAAAATGGAAGAAAAGGCGACAGCTCAGTCGGCAGAGCTCCGGAGTCAGATTGGCCAGATTCAGACTGAACTACGATGTGCGGTGGATCAAGTTGATAAGCGAATGGAGGCGGCCGAGAGCCGAGTGCCTGAGCTGGAGGCTGAGGTTGGCGGTCGCTCGGACTCGTTTGCCACTATGGAAGCAGACGTCAGCCAGATGAAAAAAGAGCTGGTCACACTGAGAGATCGCTGCGAGGATTTGGAGGCGAGATCGCGGCGTTGCAATATACGCATAACGGGAGTGAAGGAAGGCCGTGAACATGGGAAACATCCGTCTCAGTTTGTAGCAAACCTGCTTAAAGAAGCTCTGAATCTCGAGAAGCCCCCGACCATAGACCGGGCACACCGCACCCTCCGTAGTAAGCCGGCGCAAGACAACCTCCCACCTCGGGCGTTTGTGGTGAAGTGCCATTACTTCTCCGAAAAAGAGTCGCTTCTGAAGAAAGCCATGGAGAGGAGGGCAGTGACTACCGCAGACGGCGACGGGACATCTTTTGTTTTTATTTTACTTCATGGTACTTATTTTTACGACTGTTTAACCTCCTATTTGGAATATTTCGACTTCTGTTTAGGTCTGTTAACATACTATACTATCAGCATATTCAGCTCTAATAGATACACTGTATAAGAATTAACCCTTTAAGGTCCGCACCAAGAAAAAAGCAAAGGCATTTGCATTTTTTATTCACTGAGGATAATATTAACAACAATCAATTGTTTTTTTTTAAATCAGACCCCACAGTTTTTGAGATATAGGCCTCTACCAAACGGTTGAGAAATGCGTTTATAATAAACGTATCATATACTTTAATGTATACAACAAACATTGAGAAAAAGCCAAATAAAGTACATTGTTTTTCAAGAAATGAACAGAATTTGCTTTTGTCATTAGTGTCAACAGCACAAATATTTTTTGCTGGTCGTGCAACAGCACAAATGTTTTTTGCTGGTCGTGCAACAGCACAAATGTTTTTTGGTGGTCATGCAACAGCACATGGTTTTCGACCTGTGGAGAAACTGCACTAATGATTTTGGTCAGGGGTGCAACAGCACTTATTTTGTCTTTTGTTGTTGACCATTGTACGCATTCTATTTCTGGTGGTATGCTGCGAAGCATTCCTGCTTTGCATTCAAACACAGGAATACATGACATTTCTGGCATTTCCATCTCGACACTCCCTTTGTACAGAGGTTGCATCGCCCCCGCTTGTCAGAGTGATGTGGCCAATGTCCAAAGTTGTCATATCGCACATCTGGTTGTGGTTGGGAGGGTCTTGGGGTATTGGATTTTTTCTGAGATGACATCTGTGGTGGAGAGGATGATAATGGTCGGCCAACTTTGGATGCTGGTTTGTTGACTTGTGCCAAAGTGTGTGCAACTGCCAGACGGAACCTTTTGAGAGGCAGTGGGGTTTCGTTCAGGAGGCTGCAGTCCCTCTTGTAGACGAGCCAGGCATTTGAGATGCACAGGTCAAGAATGTATCCAAACAGGGGAAGGTACCATCGCCTGGATTTGGCTGGGGTCTTATACATGTGTACCAGCATGTCAGAGAGATCAATGCCTCCCATATGCTGATTGTAGGCAGGGATGAGTGATGGGCACGGGACGGCGATCTTTGTGTTGGCCTCTTTGCTCCACCGTTTGACAGAGGAAAGAGGTGTGATCCCAGCGGCACTGCTAAGAAGGCTCACACATTTGTTGTCAAACCATTTCACTGCGAGCAGCCCTTCAGCAGACCTGTAGTCAAAAGCTCCACGTCCTTCCTTCATCAGCTCTTTGTCCGTCTTTAAGGTTGCTCCACCCATGCGGTTTGATCGGACAGTGCCAATGCACCTGATGCCCAGGTTCTCGTGCAGGTTTTGGACCAAGTCGAAACTGGTAAAGTAGTTGTCACAGAAAACAACTGAAAGTCGTGGCAGTGTTATAGTTTTGCAGAGCGTTGTCACCAGTTTGGCCCCTAGAAGCAGTGCCTCCTCCTGCTCAGTTAGGGCAACATTGAAGAACGTGGACGCCCCCTGATAGAGCAGAAAGTCATGAATGATGCCAGATGAACTGGCCCGGCCCCACTTGTCTGGCTTGTTGGCAATATACTGGCGAAGAGAACCAGCCCTTGTGCCTTTATACGCCACCATGACCTCATCCACACTGTGCTGGTAAGTGGATGGGATCAGAAGACACTGCTGACGAAGCATGTCAAAAAGGGGGCGGATTTTGTAGAACCGGTCTGGAGTGCCATCGCACTGCTGAGTATCATTAAAGTGAATGAATCGGCGTAACAGCTTGAGTCTCCTCCTTGGCATAATATCAGCTATCACGCTGAACCGCAACTCATGGTGCCAGTAGTCATCGATGGCTGGGAAGCTGACAACACCCATGAAGAGTAGCATTGCCAGGAATTTTTCAATCTCTTCAGGACTGGTACTGATTGGATCTCCCAGTTCCTGGGCAGAGTAGAGATTGGTTTGCTCAGTGATATATTTAATCATCTCAACGGTGAAGAGCGTTTGAAAATACTGAAAGGGTGTCTTTACAGCATCAGGGGGGTTAAAACTTGAGTCTAGAACCTGGAATGTCTCAATGTCTTCACGTAGCCACAATCTTCTTCTGCCGTTCTTTGCACCTGGAAGTGATGGGTCAGGTGTGTCCTGTAGCTCATCCAAAGAAACTGTTTTAAGGGAGTTTTTCCCCTTTCTCCTCTTCTTTTTGGATGGTGGTTGTGAGGATGAACTTGTTGAGGCAACCTCCTCCTCATCCATAGACTCAAAAGATGTTTCCCCACTCTCTTCTGTTGGTGAGGGCAGATAATCTGGATCCTCTACAGGGTCATCATCACTCAGATCTGCATCTGAGTCCTGAGGATTTTCTGGCACAAGGGCCAGAAAGGTGCGTGGTCCTGCACCGTAAAATCTTTTGGCCTCCATCTATCATGTGTAAAACAGAAAGAAAACAATTTGTATTACAAACCATGTACTATTACAGTGCTAGTCATATGATAATACACAAACAGTCAATTTGTTACTATGACATAATAGTAACACCAGAACTGATATTAATTCTACCAATTTATTCTTGATATTTACCATATACAGTACATAATACACATGAAATGTCTCACAAATGGTGAAACATGATATTGATAAAATATTTTTCATCAAGGTTCAATTAAATAACATTAAATTAATCATTTTAACAACAATGAATGGTCAGAACATTTTTATTTCATTGTAAATAGCAAATTTTACCAACATGAGCTAGCTTCTCTACCTTTACCATAAAATGACAATTCAACCGTTTGGTAGAGCATGTTTTTAAAAAATTATTTGACCCTTATAAGACTTATTTTGTTGCATAAAGTTACATAACTCTGTTAAAGAACACTTCTGAGATGATAATATGTCAAAAAAAACAGTGTTACCTTTGAAAATTCCGCCGAAATCTGTCATCAAAGGAGGAGTGAATTTTCTCTGTGTCACTTCCGATTTTAAGGGACACTGAAAAGGCATACTGCTCAAAGACACAGTGCCATCTAGGGGATTTTTTGAGCATTTTGCAACTACACCAAACGGCAGAGATGGCTCATTCAGGTTGAGTTAAGATCAATGCATTTTTCAATGAGGTATAGTGTGGTCTACCAAATAGTCAAGCAGGACCTTAAAGGGTTAAGAGTTCTACATTTGCTCCCGTGGGGAGCTCACATGGTAAGCAGTTTAGGAGAAGAGGGTGACTGGAAGAGCAGACAGTCTCCATGCGAGAGACAAGCCATGCTGTGTTCATGTTTTTGTTTATAATGTTTAAGATTGTTAGGGTTACATGTTGCCTGATGTTCTTTGAATGTGTGTTTTTTGAACGTGTGTGCACGTACCACCCCCCCCCCCTTTTTTTTTTTTTTCTTCTTCCCTTTTCCTTTGGCTATCACTCTATCAGGGAACCTCCATTGCAGTTTTTTCAGAACCACCAACAACAGGTCACAGAGATGAGGCAGTGGCACTATGTGAAAGGTCAACTTGATGGCGTGTGATAAAGGTACAGGCAGGGCCGACACCATGCTGGTGAGTTGAAATGTAAGGGGATTGAATCAACCGGTTAAGCGAAGTAGGGTATTTTCTCGATTAAACAAATTAAAAGCTGAAGTAGTGTATTTGCAGGAAACTAACCTGTTGAATAAGGACCAAGCAAAACTCCGCAGAGGAGGATTCACACAAGTTTTCCACTCTGATTTCGGTCACAAAAGTAGGGGGGTGGCTATTCTCCTGCATCAAAATGTACTGTTTGAAGAGTCTAACATCATAAAGGACAAAAATGGTCGCTATGTTATCATTCAAGGGAAACTGTTCAATAGGCCGCTGGTGCTGGCAAATATTTATGCCCCCAATTGGGATAATGTTGACTTCTTTAGAAATCTCTTTTCACTTTTACCAGGTCTGGATTCATATGATTTAATATTGGGGGGAGATTTCAACTGTGTTTTGGATCCGAAGCAGGACCGCTCCAGTACAAAGGTCACTTCACTTAGCAAATCGGCAAGATGCATTAATACTTTTCTTCAAGCCTATGGAGTCATTGACCCATGGAGATTCAAGCATCCAACTTCCAAACAGTTCTCTTTCTTCTCCCCAGTACATCAAACCTACTCTAGAATTGATTATTTTTTAATAGACCAAAAATTACTACCTATGATTACTCAAGTAGAATACGACAGTATAGTCATTTCGGACCATTGCCCGGTACTTTTGAAACTTCGGTTTCCAGAAAACATACTTCCTAAACGTACATGGCGCCTTAACTCAAGATTGCTTGCTGATAAAAAAGTTGTCGATTTCATAAATACACAAATAGACTTATTCCTAGAAACTAATAAGTCTCCTGCGATAAGCTATTGCACGCTGTGGGAAACCATGAAAGCGTATGTAAGGGGACAAGTGACATCCTACACTGCTGGTGAAAATAAAAAGAAATCCAAAAGGGTTACAGAGTTGATCAACAGGATTAAAGTGGTGGATCAACTACACTCAACATCACCCTCTGAGAACCTCTACAGAGAGAGAATTTTGCTTCAGACGGAATTCGATTTTCTGACAAATGATAATGCTATAGATCTTTATTTAAAAGCTCGTCATAATCTCCATGAATACGGGGAACGCGCCAGTAAAAGTCTTGAGCCATCAACTTAAACAGTCGGCAATGGCTGGTCTTATATCTGCGATAAAGGATGGGGCAGGTAACATAGTTACAGATCAAAGGGACATTAATGCTCAATTTAAGTCTTTTTACGAAAATTTGTATACCTCAGAAGCAGGTGAAGGGGAGTTGGTAAACAATTTCTTCAGTAAACTGGAAATGCCCTCCTTAGACGAATGAGATAAATCAGAATTTGAAAGGTGTATAACCCAAATGGAGATCAATAGCGCAATTAAAAAAATGAAACCCGGAAAGGCACCCGGCCCTGACGGGTTTCCAATAGAATTCTTTAAAACATTTGGTCCTAAATTAATACCATTACTATCGAAGGTATTCAAAGAGGTCCTGGTTAAAAAAAGTCTTCCCCCAACTATGACACAGGCTTCTATCTCTTTATTATTAAAGAAGAATAAAGATCCGCTAATCTGTGAGTCCTACCGCCCGGTCAGCCTATTATGTTGCGACTACAAAATTCTAACTAAGGTACTGGCTGGTAGGCTTGAGAAAATTATGCCTAAGCTGATTCATCCGGATCAGACGGGTTTTATTGTAGGCAGACAACTATCAAGCAATCTTAGCCGAGTATTCAACATTGTATACCAACCTAACAATGTTGAGCCAGAGCTAATACTGCCCTTGGATGCACAAAAAGCGTTTGACAGGATTGAATATAACTACCTGTTTGCCGCGCTAGAGAGGTTTGGCTTTGGTCCTACTTTTTGCTCATGGATTAAAATCCTTTATACTGCGCCTCAAGCCTCCGTAAGAACGAACAAGATAATATCGGACTATTTCCCTCTCTCCCGGGGGACAAGACAAGGGTGTCCCTTGAGCCCCCAGATATTTGATATTGCCATCGAGCCCTTGGCAATAATGTTAAGGAAGACCACTAATCTAGTTGGAGTGCGAAGGGCAGGACATTTGCATAAAGTATCACTTCATTCTCTTTCTCTCAGACCCATGTACTACTATACCAATTGCTCTTGAGATCATCACCAAGTTCGGGCAAATTTCAGGATATAAGTTAAATTTAACTAAAAGTGTTTTATTCCCCATAAATGACAAGGCACGCCAGATGTCATTCCAGGACTTTCCTTTCTCTGTTAGTAAGGATAGTTTTACCTACCTGGGTGTTTGTGTCACTTACAAGTATAAGGATCTGTTTGACAGCAATTTCAAAACGGTGTTTAACAAGGCCAAACAGGAAATGGAGCGTTGCTCAACCCTCCCACTGTCACTTGCCGGAAGGATCAACTCAGTAAAAATGACTATCATGCCCAGGTTTTTATTTCTGTTCCAAGCAATACCAGTCTTTATCCCTAAATCCTTTTTTAAGGACTTAAATAAACTCATATCTACTTTCATTTGGAATAAAAAAGTACCACGAATACGGAAGGAATATTTGGAAAGACAAAAAGGAGATGGTGGGCTGTCTCTACCCAATTTTTTGTATTATTACCGGGCTGCTAATATCCACAAATTGATGTTCTGGGTCTCTAATGTATCAGATGATGACTCCCCAGTCTGGTGTCGAATGGTACAGTATTCGAGTAATCCGGTTTCGCTTCGCTCTTTAATTTGTTCTCCACTACCCCTTAGTAAACGTTGTTGGACGAACGACCCAATAATTTCTGGCTGCCTGAAGATATGGTCGCAGTTTAGGATTCACTTTAAGCATAAACAAGCTCTTGTCACTTCCCCTATTCTTGCGAACATCAATTTTGCCCCATCTCTCACAGACCCATCTTTTCAAGTGTGGCATAGGAGAGGGATTAAATGTGTGATGGACCTTTTTAAGGAAGGGCACTTCATTTCCTTTGAACAGCTAAAGAAAGACTTCAGCATCCCTCAGTCACATTTCTTTAGATACCTACAGGTGCGGAGTTATGTTAAAACACACTTCTCTTTAACAACCCCTCAGAGTGCATGGATAGATGAGTGTTTGAACATGGACCCAGTTGACAGAGGTCTGGTGTCTGTGTTATATGATAATATCCAGAGGGTTGCCGTCATATCACTTAACCGTTTGGCAAGGCTGTGGGAGGAAGAATTAAGAACCACCATTTCAGATGTGGATTGGCAGGCAGCAATTACATTGGTATACTCCTCCTCAATATGTATTCGACATGGGTTGCTGCAATTTAAGGTTCTGCACAGGTTACATTTATCTGCAAGTAAACTAGCATCAGATGCAGGCAGGACCCAGCTAGCCTCAGTCACATGTTTTGGCTTTGCCCGAAACTGTCTCTATTTTGGACAGGTATATTTGATACATTTTCATATATGTGTAATAAAGTTATCAGTCCCAACCCATTGACTGCATTATTTGGGGTTGTCCCTCAGGAGACACCAATAACTAGGCACCAGGCTGAGGCTATAGCATTCTCCACTCTTTTGGCTCGACGTCTAATACTCCTTAGTTGGAAGAAGGTTACACCCCCCTCTCATAGGCGTTGGGTGGAGGAGGTGATGTCCCATCTCAAACTTGAACAACTTAAATACACTGCCAGGGGCACTACTCATAGATATTATAAAGTTTGGCAACCATTTCTATTGTATTTTGAGGATGAACTCCCTTCCCTTAATATAGTGTAGTCTAAGTCCCCCCCCCCCCCCTACTATTTCCACATGCATGTGCAATGAAGAACTGCTTGCTGCAAGTAAATGCAGAACAGCTTACACGTACTGGCATACATATAGGCTGCTCAACGCAATGAAGACATGCTTACATATCCACTATACGATTATGAGATTTTTCTTTGTGTTGATATAATAGAATTATTGTGTTGCAACTCATGGCGGTTAGTCATTCACAGTTTGGAGGCCTGTTGAGCTGGCTGCTGCACGCAATTGGGATACAATACAGAAATAACGTTCCCACCTGGATTTTATTGACATGATAAAATCATGTCAAAAGGGGGAATGTTATAATTGTTCTATGTTTCGAGCTATCATGTATATGTGTATTCTGTATTTCTCCACTGAACCTATGATCTTGTTTTGTACTTTTCTACTGAGCACAATGTATGTACTTGAAGATAACATGACTGGTTAGAACTGGTTTTCATACCAGGAGATGGCTGAAACTCCTCTATTTTATCAGTTAGATTTACGCCGTACCACCAACATCCACACATGATTTATTTCAGTAAGTCCAACCTCTGTACAGGGCAGGCCCAGCCCCAGAAGATAAATGTGAATCATTTTCGTACATCGGGGCTCCTTCTGACTGAGATCCTGCGAGAGCTCTGTCACTCCGAGCCCAGCGCTGCATTTACTTTACCTGTGACCGAAATAAAGTTTACATCTGTGAACTGAACATTGCTCCAGGTTGTTCTTGGGCTTCCAACTAAAGAATCAGGTTAACAGGGGCAATTTCTTTTTTGTCCTTTGTTTAATTTCCTTTGGATATTCTTGGTTACCTCACTTTGTTTTCTTAATATGAATTTGGTGATCTGTGGTTTTCTTTACTTTGCTTCCTGGGTTGACTGATTTTCCCCCATATTTAAGTTAAGCAGGGGTTGTATGGTGCGAGGATGTATTTGTTTTCTGTTTCTTTCTTTATAAAAACCAAGATCTGTGAGTAGTTTTTTTGGTTGGGAATTTGTAACATTTTGGGGTTTGTTAGTTTCCAGTACAGGTTGGCTGTTTGGTGCCTACAGGTGGTGAGTCACTAGGTGGAGGGTTTCCCCTCTCTGGTTTCTTTTGGTTGCATGCTCTCTCAAATCTCTGTGCCCTGTTTTTGTAATACATTGTTTGGGTATTTATTGCACGATTTAATTTGCGGTGTATTCTAATACGTTCTTTTTTTCTTGCTTTGCAGTGTGTGTGTGTGTGTGTGACCCTCTCCCCTCCTTGGTGGTGGTGACTCCCCTTCCCCTCACTCCTGTAGGTTTCCCTGACACCCCTGCCTGTACTGGTACTGACCCTTAGTATGGTGGTATGTTTTAGAGGATTTTAACGTATCTTTTCTTTTTGTAATAAACTGTCTTTTTAACTGACCACCCTTTTTGCCTGATTATTAACACCCCAACTAAATTTTGTTGAAATAAAGTCAAAAAATCAATTTTAAACTAGAAACTCATGTCTCTGCTTATCTTATTATAAGAATCTGTACAGTAAATGGTTATTCTCTGGGTGAAATTCCCAGGGTGGCGTTGTCACACTTAAAAATATAAATCAGAGTAAAATAAGGTGTTGCAGGGATGACGTGTTTTTGTAGGCCAACCAGGAATTTAGCATCACCCAGGTGAGATTGAGCCTGTGTGACATCATTCTGTGCACCGCTACAAGTGCTGTTACACCACTGACTTTTATTCCCACCCGCTGGTGCACAGCTGGACACCGAACTCCCCACTAAAAGTCAACACCGGCGGTGTTCCAAAAGGCCAAAAAACTAATTCTGTTTTATGTAACCCAGGATTTCAATGACATCGGCAAAACACATGCATCAATACAGTGAACTGAAATATGAACTTGAAATAAGAAACCAAAAGCTGTAAAGCTGTGTCAATCAATATTTTTACATCACTATTGAATCAAATGACGCTCCATTATGTGTAAGGGGGTTGTGAACAACACCTGTGCAAGAACCTTTGACAGACACAATACTCTCACTATGAACAGTAAGACGACAGTATGGCGAATACTTAACAATACTATACACAAATACAATTATACAGGAAGTATGTATATTTCAAGAATTTATTATTTATTATCATTTTTCCAATTATTATTATTGTTCAAATTGTAATATATATTATATATACAGTGCTTAACAAATGTATTAGACCACCACCCAGTGTAAGGTGTTTGCTGCCCTAAATGGACAGTACTGCTGATGACCAAAATATTCTTTGATGTTTCTGTAATGGTTAATCCACCAGTATGTGCAAGCTCTTGAATCAAAATGATATCTCGAATTTGTTTTAGTGGTTGTATGTTATTCTTGATTAGTTTCTGACTTCTCAGAGAATTCCAGTGTGCTGGCTCACATTTGAATTCAGTTTGAATTTCTTCACTCCCGTTCAAAATGGGGAAGCGCAGGGAACTCACTGAGAAAGAAAGAGTCCGAATTAAAGCACTTCAAGATGCTGGATGGTCTTTGAGACAAATAGGGCGAGACATTAAGTGTTCTCTCAGCGTGGTCGAGTGTGCCTCGGACTCGATTGCAGAGACCGGTACTTACAAAATGCGTCAAGGAGGAGGCCGAAAACGAAAGCTAACTGAAGCAGATGTCCGGCCCCTCAACATTTTAAGCACTAGAGACAGAAGGGAGACCACTGCTGAGCTTCAGTCGGAGATTAATGCTTCTAGATCAGAATCTGAGAAAAGTCTCCAAAATGACCAGAAGCAGACGACTGAAGGAACAAGGCTTAAAGGGAAGAATAGCTGCTAAGAAGCCGTTATTGAGGCCTGAAAACATCCAAAAACGCCTCACAGTAGCCAGGGAGCACAAACACTGGAAGAAGGTACTCTGGACGGACGAGTCCAAGTTCGAACTCTCCGGTCAGCATCGTCGTGTTTATGTCCGCAGAAAAGCTGGAGAAGGTTTTGATGCTGGATGCGTTGCAGCCACAGTGAAACACGGTGGAGATTCCATTATGGTACGGGGTTCCATTTGTGGACACGGCATTGGGCAAATTAGTTCAAATGTTATTTGCCTAATAGATAACAATACAAGTTTTAGTTTGAAACAGGTTTTTGACAGATTTCTAAAATGTTTGTGTTTTCTCGTTTTTCTGACAGGTGGTCTAATACATTAGTTAAGCACTGTATATATATTTGTTGTAGTGTGTGGGAGGAAACCGGAGGACCCGGGGTAAACCCACGCAGACACGGAGAGGACGTGCCAAATACTGAACCTCCGCGCTGCCCTGTGGCCTGTTACGGCCTGTGTGTGTGTGTGTGTGTGTGTGTGTGTGTGTGTGGGGGGGGGGGGGGGGGGGGGGTGTTGTGTGTTTGTGTGTGTGTGTGTGTGTGTGTGTGTGTTTCTGTCTCACTCCTGCTGCTGCGTCTTGTATTTGCGGCGGTGTTTGGGAGTGACACACTTCTTGAATCGCCTCCACACAGAAGGCTTCTTCGGCGTCTCCTGGAGCGTCTCCTGGACCGTCTCCTGGACCGTCTCCTGGAGTGTCTCCTGGATTGTCTCCTGGACCGTCTCCTGGACCGTCTCTGGAGCGTCGGCCTGTTCGGGGACCTCAGCGGTCTCCTTCAGGGGGAGGGCCTCCTGGATGAGCGCGCACATTTGCGTCTTCATCTGCTTGGTGAGCGCCTCCACCTTGTCCTCCAGCGCCTCACTGGCCTCTTCCTGGGCCTTCAGCTTGGACGCCAGCTGGAGGCTGGAGCTGGTCATCTCCTGCAGCTGCCTCTTTAGGTCCTCCAGCTGCTCGGAGGTCGCCTCTTCTCTGCAGGCCTCTTTCTGCTTCATCGCCTCCATCTCCTGCTGAAGGGCTTCTTTTTCTGCTTCCAGCCTCTTAACCAGCTTCAGGTCCATGGAGACTCTCTCCATAAACTGGCGACTGACTATCTCCAGTTCTGTCTTGGGGGCGCAAGACTGAGGTGGACCGTTTTTAGCTGCGCTTTCCAGCTCTTTATAGTCCTTCAGGAGCTCCTCTTTGAGGTGGTCAGTGGTAGTTGACTCATTCAGGGGCTCAGCTGGAAGCGCTCCGGAGGACAGACTCATTTTTTTGATGTCTTCTTGGAGCCTCTGTACCTCCTTTTCACGCTCGACTCTCAGGCTAATCTCCTCCCTCAGTTTTCCCTCTATTGCCTGGAGGCTGCTCCTGTCGGCGGTTCTGTTGCGCTCCGCCATCATCCTCATGGCTTTCTCCTGCTTTAGGTAATAGTTGGATACCTGCAGGCGCCTTTTCAGATCTTCCACCTGCATCAGGTGGTTTTGTGGCTGATATCTTGCCCGCTCTGGATTAGTTGGGGCCTGGGGCCGGGACCTCTCTCTTCGGCGGAGAGTCTCGGCTTGCGGCCGGTAAGGGAGGTCCAGCATAGTATGGTTATTTATGTACTCCATCAGTGTCAGGTTCGTGGGACTTGAGGATTCTTCCTGTCTGTTCAATAAAGACTTGCTAGAACCAAGCTCTTGTTTGAAGAGAAGTGTTTTCAGTACTTGTCGAAGTGTCTTTCAAACTGTTTTTGTCACTCGGGTTGTGTCTCCTAAGTGCTTCAAGTGTTTGCGATCAACGGTAGCGACTTCTGACTGGCGCCCCCCTTGTACACAAGCGAGAATTCCGGAACACATCAAAGGCTTGAGTGTCCAACATTCTATTGACAGACGATCTTTTTTCGTACTTTGACATCATAGACTCATCAAAGCCACAGTCTGTGATCCAAATGGGAACAAAATGGCCGCCCCACCCTTCAACATTCAATTGAATGAAAATACTTTTTACTCCATTACATTCATTTTAAATCTTGTTATTTTTCAAATTGTACATTTAAAAAAAAAAAAAATGTATTGTTGTATATGATATTGTAAGTTCAATTGAGCTCCACCTTGACAGTTAAATGAACATGACCGTTAACATGCTGCATACATGGAAAGGCATCAGTAATAATATAAAATTATATGTGATGAATATAACAATTAAAGGTGCTTTCTGCATATAAGTATGTTTACTTCAGATACTTTAAATACTGTACTTTTACTTCAGTAAGATGTTGACTTTTACTTAGGGGAGTACTTTTACTGTGCTTCTTTTGCTTCTTCCACAACTAGTTTTCTGATGCTGTTAAACAAGAAAATAGTCTTACATTTTCTCTCATGATCAGGTGGAGAACACGCCAAAAAAAGGCATTTTTTTCCATCCACAACTCTTTAGTTCTAACTGCAAATAAATCTTAACACAAAAAGCGATTGGCCCTTTTTCTGTGACACCTCAATTTAAAAGAATAGTTTGAAATTTGAGATATGTGTGTATCTGCTTTCTTTTCAACAGTTAGATGAAAAATCAATCAATGTCAGTCTCACGTTTGTGTTTGAAATCCGGAGTTGGAGTCAGGATGTGGCTAGCTTAGCATAAGGACTGGAAGCAGGGGGGAAACCGCTAGCCTGGCTAACGCTACACTAACACGCTGTGGCTCATTTGTTTAATCTGCACACCCCAAGAATTTCATCTCACTCGCAGTCAAATCATAAGAAACACTATAATGTAGCTGTACGTTTGATGGTATCCAGCATCACTGACGTCCTGGATGGAAACAGGGGTCATCGGCGCCTTGGTCCTCCTCAGATCCACAGTCAGCTCCTTAGTCTTTGTCACGTTGATGTTATAATTGGCTATGTTTCGAGCTATCATGTATTCTGATTGTATGTATTCTGTATTTCTCCACTGAACCTGGGTCATTCCAGAATTGGAGGACATTTTACGTCCCACCCATCAAATTTTAAATAATCCATATACAAAATACTAAAATATGCAGTTTCTCTGTAAATTGACTTGACTTGTCTTGAGACCAAATCTAAAAAAACTAGGAGAAAAAAATGCTTGAAAATAGTTTTGAAAATACCAAATAAGTCTGGAGTACCCCCTAAAATGCCATTTTTCTCTTGTCCCACCCCCCTGATGACCAAATTGAATCTCAAATAAAACAGTCAAAATGAAATTTAAATCTAATTTTTTTGGTATTATTTGTTTCATTGCTGTTTCTTGTAACTGTGGGAACAATTTTCTTTAATAAACATAATATTTCAAATAATAATTATTATTTATGGAACATGTGTCCCACAACATGCACGCAACCCTGTTACCATAACCTTTTTAGCATGGTAGAAGAAGAAGAAAGCAGCGAATCACACGATACGCTGGAATTGCCATCATCAAACAGTTTTCCAAAAGAATGGACAGAGCAAAGGTATGTCCTCTTTTTTATTTTTCATATTTTTATAACATTGTTAGCCTTGATTGAATGTCTCACTCTACCTCGTGCAACCCTGTTATGCATATTATCAGGATAAGACCTTTTTTTTTCTTTTTCTTTTTTAGTTTTTTACATAAGTAAGTGTGTCCTCTTGGTCAGCAGTAACACCAGCTAGCTAAAAAGCTAGCTTGTACTCCTGAGAAAAAGCTAACATTAGCATGGATTTGCAACCCTGTTACTGTGATTAGAGTAACAGGGTTGCACTACATTAACAGGGTTGCATTTCCTCGAGTTTACTCAGACTTCAGAAACTATTATTTATGATTCAATTCAATAATTTACATTATCTGAAATAGAATTTAGTTAATCTACATATTGTAAACACTTTCCTGAATTTTACAGACTGTATTGTTTCCTTTAATTTCCTGATGGTAGTCTAAATTGATTATGGTTGCAGGAACTACCTTGATGGGATGATTAACTTGACATAAGTCAAACTGCATTCAAACAATGAGTTACAATTCATAATAGGGGACACTAAATTAAGTTAGATAAATTGCTTTTCTTACAGTGTGGCCCACCATTGAGTGCTGCTGAAAAGATGCTGATGTACAGAGGAGACAACAGTACTTACTAAAAGAAAGAGAGAAATGGAAAAAAGATGTAGAAACAGGAAAGAAGTTGCTTCAAAAAGACCTCTACAGATAGTGTCTCCTACCTTCAGTGGGCAACTGTTGACAAAAAGCACAAAGATGATTCTGGAGTAACCTCAAAGGTCACTTTGAAAAAAGAATATGAATCCTCACAAGAAGAGCTGGTGGAAACATTTGCCACTTTGCTCCAGAAGTTTAAGCGTCATCTCTACAACATCAGGCAGCAGTATGCTTTCTCACGGGCCCTGAAGCAGAACCTCCCTGCCAACGAATGTGTACTTCATGTTGATTTCTCAGAAAACTATGCTTGCAAATACAGTGCAGAAGTGCAATCTGTTCATTTTGGTGCGTCCCACCAACAGGCCACTTTACACACCGGTGTTTATCATGTGGGGGGAGAATCGGCCCCTACATCCTTCTGGACCATATCGGCATCAAGATTGAAGGGACCACCTGCAATATGGAAACACATGGACCCCATTCTGAAGGAAATCAGAGAAAAATTCCCAGATGTGACAACTGTGCATTTTTTGAGCGATGGGCCCTGCACACAATACAAACAGCGTAGAAACTTTTACCTTTTTTGCACTGAAATTTTTAAGAAGGGGTTTACAAGGGGAACTTGGAATTACTTTGAAGCCAATCATGGCAAAGGAGCCCCAGATGGCATAGGTGGCACACTGAAGAGGAGGGCTGAGGAGTTGATATTCCCACGCCAATGTCCCTTTACCAGGCTCTGAATGATGGACAAACAAAGGTGAAATTGTTTTACATTCAGGAGCAAGATGTGGATGATGCAGTGAAGGAAATGCCAGCTGACCTTCCAGCGGTACCATCCACAATGAGGCTTCACCAGGTATTCACTTCACTATTTCTCCATGATTCTTATTTAGGTAAAGCACTTTGAACTAACTTGTGTATGACTGATCTTGCCTTGTCTTGCCAGGTGATTACTCTTTCACCTGGGAAAATGTTGTACCGCGACATCAGCTGCATGTGTTCTGCAAATGGGAATCTGGAATGTAATTGCCAAAAAACCAAAAGCTTCAGCTTTAATTCCACAGATGACCACACAGAACTCCTAACACATAGCACACCAGAAGAAGAGCAGTGGCATACTCCAGAGGTTGTGGGTAAATGGTGTGTCCTGCTGTATGAGGGCTACATCTACCCAGGGATCATCCAAGAGGTGAATGAGACCCACTGCCAGGTGAAATGTATGCACAAAGTGGGGGAAAAACGCTTTTTCTGGCCGTTGAGGGAGGATCGCCATTGGTATCCCTTTGAGGATATGCTGACCATCATTCCACCACCGCAAAATATTACATCACGCCACCTGGCCATTGCAAAAGACCAATGGAGTTCTCTGGTCAGCCATGAGAAATAAAGTGGAAAATTAGAAAACCGATGTTCTAAAGCAGATGGCAAGTTTTAGCCTGTTAAGTGTTAGAGTGAAATGTTTTTAGCTCAGTTAGAGTGAATATGTTGATAGGCTAGGGCAGCCAGCCATCAATAGTAAGGTCAATAAAAAGCAATGTGGTGTTGTTGTTGTTGGGTGTTGTTAATAGAGAAATAGTGCTGACAAAGTATTAAAAGTTATTCAAAGTATACTTTGGTGTGTTGAGCATTTATTTCTCACTTTTATATAATGATCTATAATCAGAAATAATGTAGCTAGTCATCCCTCTTACTTTATGCAACCCTGTTTCCTTATCATTATAATTGAAAATAATCACAAATTACTTTCTCAGCTCAAAATGGTTTGACCCATTTTCCTTTAAAGAGTTTATGTAATTATATGCAAAATGTGTTAAGAGTAAATATTGTAAAATAAATACTGAAATTGGTAAAGTGAAACATGCCATTATTGAAAAGTTGGGCGAGACAGACTTTGAAAGTTGCTAAGAATTAATTTAAATCAAGTCATATGTGAAACCAAATGGTTATTCAGAGAGAATGTTACTTTCTTTACTTAATGGAAAAGGAATTATATTTCAGAAATCCATTAATGTACTTTTTTCAGGTTCCTGAACTGAACATGGCTCCAGTTTGTTCTTGGGCTTCAAACTAAAGAATGGGGCTAACAAATTGGTGCCGGTGACCCGGATTGGCTGACTCTGAGACTGCGTCCGATTGAGGACCGCCGGAGTCGATCAAAGGAGACACTTTTTCAGACAATTTCAGGCGCCTGAAACAAAAAGGTAAGCAGAAAACCTCTTTTCTACTTGGAATTTCTGCACATTGGGCATACCAAAACAAATTGTCTGAATAAGATTATTCCCTGATCGCTAAAAGCGTAGTCATTTTCTTTTGGAGAATGATTAATGATTGTTTGATTTTTACTGAAATGGTCACATGTAAAGTAAAAAACACTTAGTCTCACGTGAGGGAAAGTGAATAAGTGTCCTAGTTTAGTTTGAATCGGCTGGAATAAAAGGCATATTGTCTTCTAAATTATTAAAGGACATTTTTGATTCCGGGGTTAGCCCGATGCCGGGAGAAGTTTGATTGTCCCGATGCCGCGTTAGGTGAAGACTCGAGTACAAAAAAGAAAAATTTAAAAATAAATAAATAAATAAATAAATTCCCGGAATAATTGTAAAGATACAATCTTTATGAGGACACAGGGATAAGTTTGTTATTTTTCATACAAATGTGGGGTGGTTTCCTACTTGATTGATATTTTTACTGTGCATGTGTCGGTGTATCGGACAGTACAGACTGCTCGAAAATTCCTGCACTAACACGGATCTCAAGTCGTTGTGTGCATGGAGGATTGGAATAGCATAAAAGGGGATATTTTAGTCAAGGTGTTACAGAAGGTGGTGATTTAAAACGAGTGAATAGACTGGGAAAACCCTCAACGATCAAGCGCACAGAGTAACAGACTCCGTGTAGATGCTTCTTGATCGGGTCCTCACTCGGGCACTGTGCCACTCACCCTCTCTGAATAACACATGGAATAGTGTTTATAAATGTCGCAGAAAGTTGTGGGTAAGTGGCGGGATTGCAAATCCGGCTCTTTGGGGTCGGTGTTAGCTGAAACAATAGTGAGATGGCAGAAGAAAGTTCCAAAAGATGAAACAAAGAAGGGATTAGAAAGGTTAGAAGATTGGACGGGGGAAGTGCAGGACAAAGGGATGTTTGGAGGTTGTGAAAGCGTTCCACCAAAAGTGAGCGATTTTAATATGTTCATGAAGCAAGCTACAGAAAGTCTAGAGCAGAGCACAGTAACGGTACAAGAGGCAGGAAGAATGCAGAAAGGGAAAGCAGGACAAGTAGTAAAAAAGGCAGAAGGGTTTTTGGCCAATGTTTTATGGGAGAAGTTAAATTCTCCATCTAATCACCGTCCTCTGTGCAATCCATATATCAAATGCCAGTTAAGACCTTGACTCCTCCAGAGACACAGCAACCGGAACAAAAAGATAAGACGGCGCATGACCAAACTCCCACGGCTCCCCCTCCTGCCTACGCAGAAGCACGAGCTATGATGGAGGCCCTCCAACATCAGAGGCCACTGACACAGTCTGACACAACACATGCAGCCCAGAGCTCACCTCCTATGATGGGCCCTTTAGTGGTCATAAGGAATGGCCTGCTGCAAACAGCTCCGTTAACGTTAAAACAGCACTATCTACAGCATGCAACCTACATACTCCCAAGTACTGTGAACCGTTTCATCTGGATGTTGATGAAAAGAACGGCTTCGTCAACCGTTCTTTTTCAAAAGGGGGGGAGTAGGAGTACAACAGACCGAGAAGTGTTAATGTACTACAACACGAGATAGTAGCTCCGGCTGGACTACTAAATTTGCTATGCCAAGAAGCCCACAGTAGAGGTCACTGTGCGAGCTCAAAAGTAACAGCTCTCATTTCTCAGCATTAGTGGCACCCCCACCTTAAAGACATCACTAAATATTTTGTACAGTCATGTGAAATCTGTAATCAGTTCAATCCAAAGGTTTCACTCAAGGCAGGACTACGAAGTTTTCCACTTCCTGATGCCCCATGGAAGGAGATAGTGATTGATTTCACTGACATGGGTGCAGATCACAGAGTTGAGGGCAAGAGATATCTCTTAGTCTGTGTAGATCCATTCTCAAGGTGGGTTGAAGCCACACCTACCAGAACTGAAAAGGGGAAAGAAGTCATAAAATGGCTAACAAGGGAAATCATTCCCAGATTCGGAGTACCAGAAGTAATAAGATCTGACAACGGCACTCATTTCTCCAATGAGGAGTTAGGAGAAGTTCGGTGCAGTTTACCATCCAGCATCTCAGGGACTAGTAGAAAGGGCTAATCGTACTATCAAAGAAGGATTGGCTAAAGTCTGCGCAGACACAAAACTAACCTGGATCGAAGCCCTCCCTATAGTGCTATTTAACCTGAGATCCACTCCAAATGCGACAATGAATGTCAGCCCACATGAGATTTTGACAGGAAGGAAAATGCCCTGTCCATTTACTACTGCACCAACAGACACTCCACCTGTATTATTACAGTATGAAGATCTGAGTGAGTATGTTAAACAACTGAATAACACTGTGATGAGCATCTCTCAACAGGTCACGGAAACTGACTCACCAAAGAACTGGACCACGACACATCTCCTTTTGAAGTGGGAAGCTGGGTCCTAAGGAAAGTCAATAAGCTCAATTGGTCCTCCCCCAGGTGGAAGGGACCGTACAAAGTAGCAGAGGCTACATCACATTGTGTGAAAGTATGGTTGACTGAAGACAGACTAAGCAACTGGATCCATAAGACGCACCGTGCACTGACTCAAGACCCTACAGAGAGAACACTGACTGAGGTTCGGACTGACTTAGGAACCTCACCGACTGACAATGACTACAACACTGGAGATGAGAACCTACCAGAGACTGGACAGACCTCAACTGACAAAATCTTCCAAAAACACTCCACTATGGAGACTAGGTTGTAGTACTCGAGCGGCTGTAACTATCATTTGACTTATATCAGAACTCCCCGACCTACATAGATGCAATTGGAGTCCCCAGAGGTGTCCCTGATGAATATAAATTGGTTGACCAAGTCGCCGCAGGGTTTGAGTCATCCCTGTTTTGGTGGGTCGCTGTAAACAAAAACGTGGATAGAATTAATTACCTTCATTTTAATGTTCAAGGGCTCAATATGACTAGAGATGCCATTGCCAGACTACATGAACAATTGGCGGCTACTTCTCTGATGACTTACCAAAATAGAATGGCCCTTGATTTCCTCCTAGCTGAAAGAGGTGCGTGTGCTATGTTTTCCCAAGATTGCTGTGTGTTGGTCCCTAACAATACAGCCCCAGATGGCTCCATAACTCGAGCCCTTTCTGGCCTCAAAACTATGTCGGAAGAGTTAGCAGAACACTCGGGGATAGACAATCCGTTATCTGATTGGCTAAACAGAGCCTTTGGCAGGTGGAAAACATTAATTATGTCTGTGTTTCTTTCACTAGTTGTTGCAGTGACTGTGTTAACCTTATGTGGATGTTGCTGCATGCCATGCATCAGGCACCTCTGTCTAAAGTGTATTACCACAGCCATTAATGATAAATTCCCCACACCACCTCCTTACCAATTATCACAACATGCAGGAGAAACTGTTCCACTGGTCTCCCTCTCTGAGCCCGGAGAGGATGAGACTGAAGTTTACAAGGACGCTGACGAAGATTTATACTCCTGAACCCCTGTAGATATACAGGTTTTGCTAAAGTTAACACATACCCACATATAGCATTATATACACGTACAGGCGTGAGACTCCTAGTTTTCTCTTATGATTATTGTGCTCATTGCAGACATGTTATCAGTAGAGTTGTGGAAGGTTGTACTCTCCTGGGAAAGAGGTTCTGTTCCCGGTACCATGATGGCTACTCCTGATATGAACTGTTTAGCTTATGCTTTTACCTTATAATTGTTTTGTTTAGGGAGTCCGGGATGGGCAGCGCCATGTGAAGACGTAGTTTTGTTGGGCTCCTCACGGGACTACAAAAAATCTCTCTTTTTAAAACTCTCTGTTCTTAAACCACTCTCTACGACCCTACGCGCATCTATAAACAAGTTAGGTCGACAAGATTTTTCAACTGCGGAGAGGAAAATGCCAAGAAATCGCCAAGGAAACAAGTCGGAGCCAGAGGCTAACGCTAATGCTAGCGCAGCAGACGATGCAGACGACGATAATCAACAGGCAGTGCTACTGGCCATTGAGTCTTTAAAGCAAGATCTGATGGCGAAAATGGAAGAAAAGGCGACAGCTCAGTCGGCAGAGCTCCGGAGTCAGATTGGCCAGATTCAGACTGAACTACGATGTGCGGTGGATCAAGTTGATAAGCGAATGGAGGCGGCCGAGAGCCGAGTGCCTGAGCTGGAGGCTGAGGTTGGCGGTCGCTCGGACTCGTTTGCCACTATGGAAGCAGACGTCAGCCAGATGAAAAAAGAGCTGGTCACACTGAGAGATCGCTGCGAGGATTTGGAGGCGAGATCGCGGCGTTGCAATATACGCATCACGGGAGTGAAGGAAGGCCGTGAACATGGGAAACATCCGTCTCAGTTTGTAGCAAACCTGCTTAAAGAAGCTCTGAATCTCGAGAAGCCCCCGACCATAGACCGGGCACACCGCACCCTCCGTAGTAAGCCGGCGCAAGACAACCTCCCACCTCGGGCGTTTGTGGTGAAGTGCCATTACTTCTCCGAAAAAGAGTCGCTTCTGAAGAAAGCCATGGAGAGGAGGGCAGTGACTACCGCAGAAGGCGACCATATCCGAAACCTGCCGGATTTCACCCAGACCGTGAGTAAACAGCGGGCGGCCTTCACCGAGGTGAGAGGGCTGCTTCGGAGCTGTGAGGCAGTCCGTTACGGCCTGAGATACCCTGCGACATTAAGAATAACCACAGCGGATGGTCAAGAGGCAAGTTTCAAGGATCCGAAGCAGGCTAAGGAGTTTGTTGTAAAGATGGTGATGCACGAGGCTTCATAATGTGCGTGCTTCGGTAAGTGTGGCCACTGACTGAAGTACCAGTCTAATTAAGCTGGGAGACGAAGACCAGACACATCAAGGACAGTTTTCTTTCCCTTTGAAAAACTCTGGTGTTCTTTTTTCCCACCCGAAGTGATCTTGGTGTCCCTGTTGTCAACAATTGAATATGTACACACTAGTGGAGGAGAGCTAAGGCTTCTATTCTGCTGTAGTTTCACGTTCAGGACTGCTTAATTCCACTACTTGAAAGACTCTGATTTCCTTGCTGTCTACGCACGCTCAAAGAGGAGTGAAACTATGGAGGCAAGTGTGAGTCTCTTATTATGGGGATCCAATTATGTGGGACATCTTTTGTTTTTATTTTACTTCATGGTACTTATTTTTACGACTGTTTAACCTCCTATTTGGAATATTTCGACTTCTGTTTAGGTCTGTTAACATACTATACTATCAGCATATTCAGCTCTAATAGATACACTGTATAAGAATTAAGAGTTCTACATTTGCTCACATGGTAAGCAGTTTAGGAGAAGAGGGTGACTGGAAGAGCAGACAGTCTCCATGCGAGAGACAAGCCATGCTGTGTTCATGTTTTTGTTTATAATGTTTAAGATTGTTAGGGTTACATGTTGCCTGATGTTCTTTGAATGTGTGTTTTTTGAACGTGTGTGCACGTACCACCCCCCCCCCCCTTTTTTTTTTTTTTCTTCTTCCCTTTTCCTTTGGCTATCACTCTATCAGGGAACCTCCATTGCAGTTTTTTCAGAACCACCAACAACAGGTCACAGAGATGAGGCAGTGGCACTATGTGAAAGGTCAACTTGATGGCGTGTGATAAAGGTACAGGCAGGGCCGACACCATGCTGGTGAGTTGAAATGTAAGGGGATTGAATCAACCGGTTAAGCGAAGTAGGGTATTTTCTCGATTAAACAAATTAAAAGCTGAAGTAGTGTATTTGCAGGAAACTAACCTGTTGAATAAGGACCAAGCAAAACTCCGCAGAGGAGGATTCACACAAGTTTTCCACTCTGATTTCGGTCACAAAAGTAGGGGGGTGGCTATTCTCCTGCATCAAAATGTACTGTTTGAAGAGTCTAACATCATAAAGGACAAAAATGGTCGCTATGTTATCATTCAAGGGAAACTGTTCAATAGGCCGCTGGTGCTGGCAAATATTTATGCCCCCAATTGGGATAATGTTGACTTCTTTAGAAATCTCTTTTCACTTTTACCAGGTCTGGATTCATATGATTTAATATTGGGGGGAGATTTCAACTGTGTTTTGGATCCGAAGCAGGACCGCTCCAGTACAAAGGTCACTTCACTTAGCAAATCGGCAAGATGCATTAACACTTTTCTTCAAGCCTATGGAGTCATTGACCCATGGAGATTCAAGCATCCAACTTCCAAACAGTTCTCTTTCTTCTCCCCAGTACATCAAACCTACTCTAGAATTGATTATTTTTTAATAGACCAATAATTACTACCTATGATTACTCAAGTAGAATACGACAGTATAGTCATTTCGGACCATTGCCCGGTACTTTTGAAACTTCGGTTTCCAGAAAACATACTTCCTAAACGTACATGGCGCCTTAACTCAAGATTGCTTGCTGATAAAAAAGTTGTCGATTTCATAAATACACAAATAGACTTATTCCTAGAAACTAATAAGTCTCCTGCGATAAGCTATTGCACGCTGTGGGAAACCATGAAAGCATATGTAAGGGGACAAGTGACATCCTACACTGCTGGTGAAAATAAAAAGAAATCCAAAAGGGTTACAGAGTTGATCAACAGGATTAAAGTGGTGGATCAACTACACTCAACATCACCCTCTGAGAACCTCTACAGAGAGAGAATTTTGCTTCAGACGGAATTTGATTTTCTGACAAATGATAATGCTATAGATCTTTATTTAAAAGCTCGTCATAATCTCCATGAATACGGGGAACGCGCCAGTAAACTCTTGAGCCATCAACTTAAACAGTCGGCAACGGCTGGTCTTATATCTGCGATAAAGGATGGGGCAGGTAACATAGTTACAGATCAAAGGGACATTAATGCTCAATTTAAGTCTTTTTACGAAAATTTGTATACCTCAGAAGCAGGTGAAGGGGAGTTGGTAAACAATTTCTTCAGTAAACTGGAAATGCCCTCCTTAGACGAATCAGATAAATCAGAATTTGAAAGGTGTATAACCCAAATGGAGATCAATAGCGCAATTAAAAAAATGAAACCCGGAAAGGCACCCGGCCCTGACGGGTTTCCAATAGAATTCTTTAAAACATTTGGTCCTAAATTAATACCATTACTATCGAAGGTATTCAAAGAGGTCCTGGTTAAAAAAAGTCTTCCCCCAACTATGACACAGGCTTCTATCTCTTTATTGTTAAAGAAGAATAAAGATCCGCTAATCTGTGAGTCCTACCGCCCGGTCAGCCTATTATGTTGCGACTATAAAATTCTAACCAAGGTACTGGCTGGTAGGCTTGAGAAAATTATACCTAAGCTGATTCATCCGGATCAGACGGGTTTTATTGTAGGCAGACAACTATCAAGCAATCTTCGCCGAGTATTCAACATTATATACCAACCTAACAATGCTGAGCCAGAGCTAATACTGTCCTTGGATGCACAAAAAGCGTTTGACAGGATTGAATATAACTATCTGTTTGCCGCGCTAGAGAGGTTTGGCTTTGGTCCTACTTTTTGCTCATGGATTAAAATCCTTTATACTGCGCCTCAAGCCTCCGTAAGAACGAACAAGATAATATCGGACTATTTCCCTCTCTCCCGGGGGACAAGACAAGGGTGTCCCTTGAGCCCCCAGATATTTGATATTGCCATCGAGCCCTTGGCAATAATGTTAAGGAAGACCACTAATCTAGTTGGAGTGCGAAGGGCCGGACATTTGCATAAAGTATCACTTAATGCGGACGACCTCATTCTCTTTCTCTCAGACCCATGTACTACTACATCAATTGCTCTTGAGATCATCACCAAGTTCGGGCAAATTTCAGGATATAAGTTAAATTTAACTAAAAGTGTTTTATTCCCCATAAATGACAAGGCACGCCAGATGTCATTCCAGGACTTTCCTTTCTCTGTTAGTAAGGATAGTTTTACCTACCTGGGTGTTTGTGTCACTTACAAGTATAAGGATCTGTTTGATAGCAATTTCAAAACGGTGTTTAACAAGGCCAAACAGGAGATGGAGCGTTGGTCAACCCTCCCACTGTCACTTCCCGGAAGGATCAACTCAACTAAAAATGACTATCATGCCCAGGTTTTTATTTCTGTTCCAAGCAATACCAGTCTTTATCCCTAAATCCTTTTTTAAGGACTTAAATAAACTCATATCTACTTTCATTTGGAATAAAAAAGTACCACGAATACGGAAGGAATATTTGGAAAGACAAAAAGGAGATGGTGGGCTGTCTCTACCCAATTTTTTGTATTATTACTGGGCTGCTAATATCCACAAATTGATGTTCTGGGTCTCTAATGTATCAGATGATGACTCCCCAGTCTGGTGTTGAATGGAACAGTATTCGAGTAATCCGGTTTCGCTTCGCTCTTTAATTTGTTCTCCACTACCCCTTAGTAAACGTTGTTGGACGAACGACCCAATAATTTCTGGCTGCCTGAAGATATGGTCGCAGTTTAGGATTCACTTTAAGCATAAACAAGCTCTTGTCACTTCCCCTATTCTTGCGAACATCAATTTTGCCCCATCTCTCACAGACCCATCTTTTCAAGTGTGGCATAGGAGAGGGATTAAATGTGTGATGGACCTTTTTAAGGAAGGGCACTTCATTTCCTTTGAACAGCCAAAGAAAGACTTCAGCATCCCTCAGTCACATTTCTTTAGATACCTACAGGTGCGGAGTTATGTTAAAACACACTTCTCTTTAACAACCCCTCAGAGTACATGGATAGATGAATGTTTGAACATGGACCCAGTTGACAGAGGTCTGGTGTCTGTGTTATATGATAATATCCAGAGGGTTGCCGTCATATCACTTAACCGTTTGGCAAGGCTATGGGAGGAAGAATTAAGAACCACCATTTCGGATGTGGATTGGCAGGCAGCAATTACATTGGTACACTCATCCTCAATATGTATTCGACATTCAAACTTGAACAACTTAAACACACTGCCAGGGGCACTACTCATAGATATTATAAAGTTTGGCAACCATTTCTATCGTCTTTTGAGGATGAACTCCCTTCCCTTAATATAGTGTAGCCTAAGTCCCCCCCCCCCTTTTTTTATTTTATTTTATTTTATTTTATTTGTGTTTATATGTAACTCTGTATATGCAGTCATGTGTGTATGTGCATATATGTGTATGTATAACTACTTTGTGTATACCGAGTGATTTATCTGTTTTATTCTCCTGATCTTGTATTTATTTATTATTATTATTATTTATTTTTATTTCTTTCCCCTCTGGTCTGGGGTATTGAGTACTAGTGTGAGTGTATAATGTGAAAATCAATAAAAATATTTGAATAATCATAATAATAGTTGTTTTGTTTAATCACCATGGCTCTGTTTACTATTTCCACATGCGTGTGCAATGAAGAACTGCTTGCTGCAAGTAAATGCAGAACAGCTTACACATACTGGCATGCATATAGGCTGCTCAACGCAAAAGAACGCTGAAGAATCGGGTTAACAGGGGCAATTGCTGTCTTTGTCCTGTTTCCTTTGGATATTCTTGGTTACCTCACTTTGTTTTCTTAATATGAATTTGGTGATCTGTGGTTTTCTTTAGTTTGCTTCCTGGGTTGACTGATTTTCCCCCATATTTAAGTTAAGCAGGGGTTTTATGGTGCGAGGATGTATTTGTTTTCTGTTTCTTTCTTTATAGAAACCAAGATCTGTGAGTAGTTTTTTTGGTTGGGAATTTGTAACATTTTGGGGTTTGTTAGTTTCCAGTACAGGTTGGCTGTTTGGTGCCTACAGGTGGTGAGTCACTAGGTGGAGGGTTTCCCCTCTCTGGTTTCTTTTGGTTGCATGCTCTCTCAAATCTCTGTGCCCTTTTTTTGTAATACATTGTGTGGGTATTTATTGCACGATTTAATTTGCGGTGTATTCTAATACGTTCTTTTTTTGTTGCTTTGCAGTGTGTGTGTGTGTGTGTGTGTGTGTGTGTGTGTGACCCTCTCCCCTCCTTGGTGGTGGTGACTCCCCTTCCCCTCACTCCTGTAGGTTTCCCTGACACCCCTGCCTGTACTGGTACTGACCCTTAGTATGGTGGTATGTTTTACAGGATTTTAACGTATCTTTTCTTTTTGTAATAAACTGTCTTTTTAACTGACCACCCTTTTTACCTGATTATTAACACCCCAACTAAATTTTGTTGAAATAAAGGACCATCAATTTTGAACTAGAAGCTCATGTCTCTGCTTATCTTATTATAAGAATATGTACAGTAAATGGTTATTCTCTGGGTGAAATTCCCAGGGTGGCGTTGTCACACTTAGAAATATAAATCAGAGTAAAATAAGGTGTTGCAGGGATGACGTGTTTTTGTAGGCCAACCAGGAAGTTAGCATCACCCTGGTTCCCTCAACAAAAATGCCAAAGGGATTTTTCTATTAGATTTTGGATCATCACAGAAAATTAGCTCTGTGGCAAACAAAGGTTTATGATACTTCAGCAAGATAATCTTCACTAATGAACACCACTTTTTATGATTTTTGAAGCGTAAATGCAATCGGCAGAAGTGAAAAGCTAACGTTATATAAAGGAACGACACCAGTGTAAGCACTACTTATTGCACACTACAGAATTGTGTATGTACAAGTACTTATCTTAGGTTCTTTCCAAGGAGGAGTAGAGGAATAAAAAATACCAGGACGCCTGCTTATAATACTCAGAACATACAGCCGGCCTTTATTTAACGCAAACAGTACACAAGAATATAACAAATCCTTAAGTCTCTCTTCGCCCTATTAGTTTAACCTCAGTTTGTCAGTCAGTTCAGTCCTCCACTGTCCTTTAAATTGAGAAACACAGGTTTTTTTTCCTTCAACCAACTCAGGTTGAGGAGAAAACAACCAAAAAAACTACTCAGAGCTCTGATAAAATAACAAACTAAATTAAATGAAATCAATGTTCATCTACCTGGGTAGAGTTCAAGGAAAATCTCTGTGTACCACACTGAAGCAGGAAACGCTTTGCAGCGACTGTAAACCTAAAGTCATGTTTTTGCATTCTGCAGAAATTCTTCACTAAACTTGTAGCACCAGATTGAGCCTGTGTGACATCATTCTGTGCACCGCTACAAGTGCTGTTACACCACTGACTTTTATTCCCACCCGCTGGTGCACAGCTGGACACCGAACTCCCCACTAAAAGTCAACACCGGCGGTGTTCCAAAAGGCCAAAAACTAATTCTGTTTTATGTAACCCAGGATTTCAATGACATCGGCAACACATGCATCAATACAGTGAACTGAAATATGAACTTGAAATAAGAAACCAAAAGCTGTAAAGCTGTGTCAATCAATATTTTTACATCACTATTGAATCAAATGACGCTCCATTATGTGTAAGGGGGTTGTGACCAACACCTGTGCAAGAATCTTTGATTTCCAACGTCATTAAACTCTCACTATGAACAACAGTAAGACGACAGTATGGCGAATACTTAACAATGCTCTACACAAATACAATTATACAGGAAGTATGTATATTTCAAGAATTTATTATTTATTATCATTTTTCCAATTATTATTATTGTTCAAATTGTAATATATATTATATATACAGTGCTTAACAAATGTATTAGACCACCACCCAGTGTAAGGTGTTTGCTGCCCTAAATGGACAGTATTGCTGATGACCAAAATATTCTTTGATGTCTCTGTAATGGTTAATCCACCAGTATGTGCAAGCTCTTGAATCAAAATGATATCTCGAATTTGTTTTCGTGGTTGGATGTTATTCTTGATTAATTTCTGACTTCTCAGAGAATTCCAGTGTGCTGGCTCACATTTGAATTCAGTTTGAATTTCTTCACTCCCGTTCAAAATGGGGAAGCGCAGGGAACTCACTGAGAAAGAAAGAGTCCGAATTAAAGCACTTCATGATGCTGGATGGTCTTTGAGACAAATAGGGCGAGACATTAAGTGTTCTCTCAGCGTGGTCGAGTGTGCCTCGGACTCGATTGCAGAGACCGGTACTTACAAAATGCGTCAAGGAGGAGGCCGAAAACAAAAGCTAACTGAAGCAGATGTCCGGCCCCTCAACATTTTAAGCACTAGAGACAGAAGGGAGACCACTGCTGATCTTCAGTCGGAGATTAATGCTTCTAGATCAGAATCTGAGAAAAGTCTCCAAAACGACCAGAAGCAGACGACTGAAGGAACAAGGCTTAAAGGGAAGAATAGCTGCTAAGAAGCCGTTTATTGAGGCCTGCAAACATCCAAAAACGCCTCACAGTAGCCAGGGAGCACAAACACTGGAAGAAGGTACTCTGGACGGACGAGTCCAAGTTCAAACTCTCCGGTCAGCATCGTCGTGTTTATGTCCGCAGAAAAGCTGGAGAACGTTTTGATGCTGGATGCGTTGCAGCCACAGTGAAACACGGTGGAGATTCCATTATGGTACGGGGTTCCATTTGTGGACACGGCATTGGGCAAATTAGTTCAAATGTTGTTTGCCTAATAAATAACAATACAAGTTTTAGTTTGAAACAGGTTTTTGACAGATTTCTAAAATGTTTGTGTTTTCTCGTTTTTCTGACAGGTGGTCTAATACATTAGTTAAGCACTGTATATATATTTGTTGTAGTGTGTGGGAGGAAACCGGAGGACCCGGGGTAAACCCACGCAGACACGGAGAGGACGTGCCAAATACTGAACCTCCGCGCTGCCCTGTGGCCTGTTACGGCCTGTGTGTGTGTGTGTGTGGGGGGGGGGGGGTTTGTGTGTGTGTGTGTGTGTGTGTGTGTGTGTTTCTGTCTCACTCCTGCTGCTGCGTCTTGTATTTGCGGCGGTGTTTGGGAGTGACACACTTCTTGAATCGCCTCCACACAGAAGGCTTCTTCGGCGTCTCCTGGAGTGTCTCCTGGAGTGTCTCCTGGATTGTCTCCTGGACCGTCTCCTGGAGCGTCTCTGGAGCGTCGGCCTGTTCGGGGACCTCAGCGGTCTCCTTCAGGGGGAGGGCCTCCTGGATGAGCGCGCACATTTGCGTCTTCATCTGCTTGGTGAGCGCCTCCACCTTGTCCTCCAGCGCCTCACTGGCCTCTTCCTGGGCCTTCAGCTTGGACGCCAGCTGGAGGCTGGAGCTGGTCATCTCCTGCAGCTGCCTCTTTAGGTCCTCCAGCTGCTCGGAGGTCGCCTCTTCTCTGCAGGCCTCTTTCTGCTTCATCGCCTCCATCTCCTGCTGAAGGGCTTCTTTTTCTGCTTCCAGCCTCTTAACCAGCTTCAGGTCCATGGAGACTCTCTCCATAAACTGGCGACTGACTATCTCCAGTTCTGTCTTGGGGGCGCAAGACTGAGGTGGACTGTTTTTAGCTGCGCTTTCCAGCTCTTTATAGTCCTTCAGGAGCTCCTCTTTGAGGTGGTCAGTGGTAGTTGACTCATTCAGGGGCTCAGCTGGAAGCGCTCCGGAGGACAGACTCATTTTTTTGATGTCTTCTTGGAGCCTCTGTACCTCCTTTTCACGCTCGACTCTCAGGCTAATCTCCTCCCTCAGTTTTCCCTCTATTGCCTGGAGGCTGCTCCTGTCGGCGGTTCTGTTGCGCTCCGCCATCATCCTCATGGCTTTCTCCTGCTTTAGGTAATAGTTGGATACCTGCAGGCGCCTTTTCAGATCTTCCACCTGCATCAGGTGGTTTTGTGGCTGATATCTTGCCCGCTCTGGATTAGTTGGGGCCTGGGGCCGGGACCTCTCTCTTCGGCGGAGAGTCTCGGCTTGCGGCCGGTAAGGGAGGTCCAGCATAGTATGGTTATTTATGTACTCCATCAGTGTCAGGTTCGTGGGACTTGAGGATTCTTCCTGTCTGTTCAATAAAGACTTGCTAGAACCAAGCTCTTGTTTGAAGAGAAGTGTTTTCAGTACTTGTCGAAGTGTCTTTCAAACTGTTTTTGTCACTCGGGTTGTGTCTCCTAAGTGCTTCAAGTGTTTGCGATCAACGGTAGCGACTTCTGACTGGCGCCCCCCTTGTACACAAGCGAGAATTCCGGAACACATCAAAGGCTTGAGTGTCCAACATTCTATTGACAGACGATCTTTTTTCGTACTTTGACATCATAGACTCATCAAAGCCACAGTCTGTGATCCAAATGGGAACAAAATGGCCGCCCCGCCCTTCAACATTCAATTGAATGAAAATACTTTTTACTCCATTACATTCATTTTAAATCTTATTTTTCAAATTGTACATTTAAAAAAAAAAAAAATGTATTGTTGTATATGATATTGTAAGTTCAATTGAGCTCCACCTTGACAGTTAAATGAACATGACCGTTAACATGCTGCATACATGTAAAGGCATCAGTAATAATATAAAATTATATGTGATAAATATAACAATTAAAGGTGCTTTCTGCATATAAGTATGTTTACTTCAGATACTTTAAATACTGTACTTTTACTTCAGTAAGATGTTGACTTTTACTTAGGGGAGTACTTTTACTGTGATACTTTTGCTTCTTCCACAACTAGTTTTCTGATGCTGTTAAACAAGAAAATAGTCTTACATTTTCTCTCATGATCAGGTGGAGAACACGCCAAAAAAAGGCATTTTTTTCCATCCACAACTCTTTAGTTCTAACTGCAAATAAATCTTAACACAAAAAGCGATTGGCCCTTTTTCTGTGACACCTCAATTTAAAAGAATAGTTTGAAATTTGAGATATGTGTGTATCTGCTTTCTTTTCAACAGTTAGATGAAAAATCAGTCAATGTCAGTCTCACGTTTGTGTTTGAAATCCGGAGTTGGAGTCAGGATGTGGCTAGCTTAGCATAAGGACTGGAAGCAGGGGGGAAACAGCTAGCCTGGCTAACGCTACACTAACACGCTGTGGCTCATTTGTTTAATCTGCACACCCCAAGAATTTCATCTCACTCGCAGTCAAATCATAAGAAACACTATAATGTAGCTGTAGGTTTGATGGTATCCAGCATCACTGACGTCCTGGATGGAAACAGGGGTCATCGGCGCCTTGGTCCTCCTCAGATCCACAGTCAGCTCCTTTGTCTTTGTCACGTTGATGTTATAATTGGCTATGTTTCGAGCTATCATGTATTCTGATTGTATGTATTCTGTATTTCTCCACTGAACCTGGGTCATTCCAGAATTGGAGGACATTTTACGTCCCACCCATCAAATTTTAAATAATCCATATACAAAATACTAAAATATGCAGTTTCTCTGTAAATTGACTTGTCTTGAGACCAAATCTAAAAAAACTAGGAGAAAAAAATGCTTGAAAATAGTTTTGAAAATACCAAATAAGTCTGGAGTACCCCCTAAAATGCCATTTTTCTCTTGTCCCACCCCCCTGATGACCAAATTGAATCTCAAATAAAACAGTCAAAATGAAATTTAAATCTAATTTTTTTGGTATTATTTGTTTCATTGCTGTTTCTTGTAACTGTGGGAACAATTTTCTTTAATAAACATAATATTTCAAATAATAATTATTATTTATGGAACATGTGTCCCACAACATGCACGCAACCCTGTTACCATAACCTTTTTAGCATGGTAGAAGAAGAAGAAAGCAGCGAATCACACGATACGCTGGAATTGACATCATCAAACAGTTTTCCAAAAGAGCAAAGGTATGTCCTCTTTTTTATTTTTCATATTTTTATAACATTGTTAGCCTTGATTGAATGTCTCACTCTACCTCGTGCAACCCTGTTATGCATATTATCAGGATAAGACCTTTTTTTTTCTTTTTCTTTTTTAGTTTTTTACATAAGTAAGTGTGTCCTCTTGGTCAGCAGTAACACCAGCTAGCTAAAAAGCTAGCTTGTACTCATGAGAAAAAGCTAACATTAGCATGGATTTGCAACCCTGTTACTGTGATTAGAGTAACAGGGTTGCACTACATTAACAGGCTGCATTTCCTCGAGTTTACTCAGACTTCAGAAACTATTATTTATGATTCAATTCAATAATTTACATTATCTGAAATAGAATTTAGTTAATCTACATATTGTAAACACTTTCCTGAATTTTACAGACTGTATTGTTTCCTTTCATTTCCTAATGGTAGTCCAAATTGATTATGGTTGCAGGAACTACCTTGATGGGATGATTAACTTGACATAAATCAAACTGCATTCAAACAATGAGTTACAATTCATAATAGGGGACACTAAATTGAGTTCGATAAATTGCTTTTCTTACAGTGTGGCCCACCATTGAGTGCTGCTGAAAAGCAGAGACGCTACCGTGCAAAGCGTGATGCTGATGTACAGAGGAGACAACAGTACTTACTAAAAGAAAGAGAGAAATGGAAAAAAGATGTAGAAACAGGAAAGAAGTTGCTTCAAAAAGACCGCTACAGATAGTGTCTCCTACCTTCAGTGGGCAACTGTTGACAAAAAGCACAAAGATGATTCTGGAGTAACCTCAAAGGTCACTTTGAAAAAAGAATATGAATCCTCACAAGAAGAGCTGGTGGAAACATTTGCCACTTTGCTCCAGAAGTTTAAGCGTCATCTCTACAACATCAGGCAGCAGTATGCTTTCTCACGGGCCCTGAAGCAGAACCTCCCTGCCAACGAATGTGTACTTCATGTTGATTTCTCAGAAAACTATGCTTGCAAATACAGTGCAGAAGTGCAATCTGTTCATTTTGGTGCGTCCCACCAACAGGCCACTTTACACACCGGTGTTTATCATGTGGGGGGAGAATCGGCCCCTACATCCTTCTGGACCATATCGGCATCAAGATTGAAGGGACCACCTGCAATATGGAAACACATGGACCCCCATTCTGAAGGAAATCAGAGAAAAATTCCCAGATGTGACAACTGTGCATTTTTTGAGCGATGGGCCCTGCACACAATACAAACAGCGTAGAAACTTTTACCTTTTTTGCACTGAAATTTTTAAGAAGGGGTTTACAAGGGGAACTTGGAATTACTTTGAAGCCAGTCATGGCAAAGGAGCCCCAGATGGCATAGGTGGCACACTGAAGAGGAGGGCTGAGGAGTTGATATTCCCACGCCAATGTCCCTTTACCAGGCTCTGAATGATGGACAAACAAAGGTGAAATTGTTTTACATTCAGGAGCAAGATGTGGATGATGCAGTGAAGGAAATGCCAGCTGACCTTCCAGCGGTACCATCCACAATGAGGCTTCACCAGGTATTCACTTCACTATTTCTCCATGATTCTTATTTAGGTAAAGCACTTTGAACTAACTTGTGTATGACTGATCTTGCCTTGTCTTGCCAGGTGATTACTCTTTCACCTGGGAAAATGTTGTACCGCGACATCAGCTGCATGTGTTCTGCAAATGGGAATCTGGAATGTAATTGCCAAAAAACCAAAAGCTTCAGCTTTAATTCCACAGATGACCACACAGAACTCCTAACACATAGCACACCAGAAGAAGAGCAGTGGCATACTCCAGAGGTTGTGGGTAAATGGTGTGTCCTGCTGTATGAGGGCTACATCTACCCAGGGATCATCCAAGAGGTGAATGAGACCCACTGCCAGGTGAAATGTATGCACAGAGTGGGGGAAAAACGCTTTTTCTGGCCGTTGAGGGAGGATCGCCATTGGTATCCCTTTGAGGATATGCTGACCATCATTCCACCACCGCAAAATGTTACATCACGCCACCTGGCCATTGCAAAAGACCAATGGAGTTCTCTGGTCAGCCATGAGAAATAAAGTGGAAAATTAGAAAACCGATGTTCTAAAGCAGATGGCAAGTTTTAGCCTGTTAAGTGTTAGAGTGAAATGTTTTTAGCTCAGTTAGAGTGAATATGTTGATAGGCTAGGGCAGCCAGCCATCAATAGTAAGGTTTAAAAGCAATGTGGTGTTGTTGTTGTTGGGTGTTGTTAATAGAGAAATAGTGCTGACAAAGTATTAAAAGTTATTCAAAGTATACTTTGGTGTGTTGAGCATTTATTTCTCACTTTTATATAATGATCTATAATCAGAAATAATGTAGCTAGTCATCCCTCTTACTTTATGCAACCCTGTTTCCTTATCATTATAATTGAAAATAATCACAAATTACTTTCTCAGCTCAAAATGGTTTGACCCATTTTCCTTTAAAGAGTTTATGTAATTATATGCAAAATGTGTTAGAGTAAATATTGTAAAATAAATACTGAAATTGGTAAAGTGAAACATGCCATTATTGAAAAGTTGGGCGAGACAGACTTTGAAAGTTGCTAAAAATTCATTTAAATCAAGTCATATGTGAAACCAAATGGTTATTCAGAGAGAATGTTACTTTCTTTACTTAATGGAAAAGGAATTATATTTCAGAAATCCATTAATGTACTTTTTTCAGGTTCCTGAACTGAACATTGCTCCAGTTTGTTCTTGGGCTTCAAACTAAAGAATGGGGCTAACAAATTGGTGCCGGTGACCCGGATTGGCTGACTCTGAGACTGCGTCCGATTGAGGACCGCCGGAGTCGATCAAAGGAGACACTTTTTCAGACAATTTCAGGCGCCTGAAACAAAAAGGTAAGCAGAAAACCTCTTTTCTACTTGGAATTTCTGCACATTGGGCATACCAAAACAAATTGTCTGAATAAGATTATTCCCTGATCGCTAAAAGCATAGTCATTTTCTTTTGGAGAATGATTAATGATTGTTTGATTTTTACTGAAATGGTCACATGTAAAGTAAAAAACACTTAGTCTCACGTGAGGGAAAGTGAATAAGTGTCCTAGTTTAGTTTGAATCGGCTGGAATAAAAGGCATATTGTCTTCTAAATTATTAAAGGACATTTTTGATTCCGGGGTTAGCCCGATGCCGGGAGAAGTTTGATTGTCCCGATGCCGCGTAGGTGAAGACTCGAGTACAAAAAAGAAAAATTTAAAAATAAATAAATAAATAAATAAATAAATAAATTCCCGGAATAATTGTAAAGATACAATCTTTATGAGGACACAGGGATAAGTTTGTTATTTTTTTCATACAAATGTGGGGTGGTTTCCTACTTGATTGATATTTTTACTGTGCATGTGTCGGTGTATCGGACAGTACAGACTGCTGGAAAATTCCTGCACTAACACGGATCTCAAGTCGTTGTGTGCATGGAGGATTGGAATAGCATAAAAGGGGATATTTTAGTCAAGGTGTTACAGAAGGTGGTGATTTAAAACGAGTGAATAGACTGGGAAAACCCTCAACGATCAAGCGCACAGAGTAACAGACTCCGTGTAGAAGCTTCTTGATCGGGTCCTCACTCGGGCACTGTGCCACTCACCCTCTCTGAATAACACATGGAATAGTGTTTAAAAATGTCGCAGAAAGTTGTGGGTAAGTGGCGGGATTGCAAATCCGGCTCTTTGGGGTCGGTGTTAGCTGAAACAATAGTGAGATGGCAGAAGAAAGTTCCAAAAGATGAAACAAAGAAGGGATTAGAAAGGTTAGAAGATTGGACGGGTGTAGTGCAGGACAAAGGGATGTTTGGAGGTTGTGAAAGCGTTCCACCAAAAGTGAGCGATTTTAATATGTTCATGAAGCAAGCTACAGGAAGTCTAGAGCAGAGCACAGTAACGGTACAAGAGGCAGGAAGAATGCAGAAAGGGAAAGCAGGACAAGTAGTAAAAAAGGCAGAAGGGTTTTTGGCCAATGTTTTATGGGAGAAGTTAAATTCTCCATCTAATCACCGTCCTCTGTGCAATCCATATATCAAATGCCAGTTAAGACCTTGACTCCTCCAGAGACACAGCAACCGGAACAAAAAGATAAGACGGCGCATGACCAAACTCCCACGGCTCCCCCTCCTGCCTACGCAGAAGCACGAGCTATGATGGAGGCCCTCCAACATCAGAGGCCACTGACACAGTCTGACACAACACATGCAGCCCAGAGCTCACCTCCTATGATGGGCCCTTTAGTGGTCATAAGGAATGGCCTGCTGCAAACAGCTCCGTTAACGTTAAAACAGCACTATCTACAGCATGCAACCTACATACTCCCAACTACTGGGAACCGTTTCATCTGGATGTTGATGAAAAGAACGGCTTTGTCAACCGTTCTTTTTCAAAAGGGGGGGAGTAGGAGTACAACAGACCGAGAAGTGTTAATGTACTACAGCACGAGATAGTAGCTCCGGCTGGACTACTAAATTTGCTATGCCAAGAAGCCCACAGTAGAGGTCACTGTGCGAGCTCAAAAGTAACAGCTCTCATTTCTCAGCATTAGTGGCACCCCCACCTTAAAGACATCACTAAATATTTTGTACAGTCATGTGAAATCTGTAATCAGTTCAATCCAAAGGTTTCACTCAAGGCAGGACTAGGAAGTTTTCCACTTCCTGATGCCCCATGGAAGGAGATAGTGATTGATTTCACTGACATGGGTGCAGATCACAGAGTTGAGGGCAAGAGATATCTCTTAGTCTGTGTAGATCCATTCTCAAGGTGGGTTGAAGCCACACCTACCAGAACTGAAAAGGGGAAAGAAGTCATAAAATGGCTAACAAGGGAAATCATTCCCAGATTCGGAGTACCAGAAGTAATAAGATCTGACAACGGCACTCATTTCTCCAATGAGGAGTTAGGAGAAGTTCGGTGCAGTTTACCATCCAGCATCTCAGGGACTAGTAGAAAGGGCTAATCGTACTATCAAAGAAGGATTGGCTAAAGTCTGCGCAGACACAAAACTAACCTGGATCGAAGCCCTCCCTATAGTGCTATTTAACCTGAGATCCACTCCAAATGCGACAATGAATGTCAGCCCACATGAGATTTTGACAGGAAGGAAAATGCCCTGTCCATTTACTACTGCACCAACAGACACTCCACCTGTATTATTACAGTATGAAGATCTGAGTGAGTATGTTAAACAACTGAATAACACTGTGATGAGCATCTCTCAACAGGTCACGGAAACTGACTCACCAAAGAACTGGACCACGACACATCTCCTTTTGAAGTGGGAAGCTGGGTCCTAAGGAAAGTCAATAAGCTCAATTGGTCCTCCCCCAGGTGGAAGGGACCGTACAAAGTAGCAGAGGCTACATCACATTGTGTGAAAGTATGGTTGACTGAAGACAGACTAAGCAACTGGATCCATAAGACGCACCGTGCACTGACTCAAGACCCTACAGAGAGAACACTGACTGAGGTTCGGACTGACTTAGGAACCTCACCGACTGACAATGACTACAACACTGGAGATGAGAACCTACCAGAGTCTGGACAGACCTCAACTGACAAAATCTTCCAAAAACACTCCACTATGGAGACTAGGTTGTAGTACTCGAGCGGCTGTAACTATCATTTGACTTATATCAGAACTCCCCGACCTACATAGATGCAATTGGAGTCCCCAGAGGTGTACCTGATGAATATAAATTGGTTGACCAAGTCGCCGCAGGGTTTGAGTCATCCCTGTTTTGGTGGGTCGCTGTAAACAAAAACGTGGATAGAATTAATTACCTTCATTTTAATGTTCAAGGGCTCAATAATATGACTAGAGATGCCATTGCCGGACTACATGAACGATTGGCGGCTACTTCTCTGATGACTTACCAAAATAGAATGGCCCTTGATTTCCTCCTAGCTGAAAGAGGTGCGTGTGCTATGTTTTCCCAAGATTGCTGTGTGTTGGTCCCTAACAATACAGCCCCAGATGGCTCCATAACTCGAGCCCTTTCTGGCCTCAAAACTATGTCGGAAGAGTTAGCAGAACACTCGGGGATAGACAATCCGTTATCTGATTGGCTAAACAGAGCCTTTGGCAGGTGGAAAACATTAATTATGTCTGTGTTTCTTTCACTAGTTGTTGCAGTGACTGTGTTAACCTTATGTGGATGTTGCTGCATGCCATGCATCAGGCACCTCTGTCTAAAGTGTATTACCACAGCCATTAATGATAAATTCCCCACACCACCTCCTTACCAATTATCACAACATGCAGGAGAAACTGTTCCACTGGTCTCCCTCTCTGAGCCCGGAGAGGATGAGACTGAAGTTTACAAGGACGCTGACGAAGATTTATACTCCTGAACCCCTGTAGATATACAGGTTTTGCTAAAGTTACCACATACCCACATATAGCATTATATACACGTACAGGCGTGAGACTCCTAGTTTTCTCTTATGATTATTGTGCTCATTGCAGACATGTTATCAGTAGAGTTGTGGAAGGTAGTACTCTCCTGGGAAAGAGGTTCTGTTCCCGGTACCATGATGGCTACTCCTGATATGAACTGTTTAGCTTATGCTTTTACCTTATAATTGTTTTGTTTAGGGAGTCCGGGATGGGCAGCGCCATGTGAAGACGAAGTTTTGTTGGGCTCCTCACGGGACTACAACAAATCTCTCTTTTTAAAACTCTCTGTTCTTAAACCACTCTCTACGACCCTACGCGCATCTATAAACGAGTTAGGTCGACAAGATTTTTCAACTGCGGAGAGGAAAATGCCAAGAAATCGCCAAGGAAACAAGTCGGAGCCGGAGGCTAACGCTAATGCTAGCGCAGCAGACGACGATAATCAACAGGCAGTGCCGCTGGCCATTGAGTCTTTAAAGCAAGATTTGATGGCGAAAATGGAAGAAAAGGCGACAGCTCAGTCGGCAGAGCTCCGGAGTCAGATTGGCCAGATTCAGACTGAACTACGATGTGCGGTGGATCAAGTTGATAAGCGAATGGAGGCGGCCGAGAGCCGAGTGTCTGAGCTGGAGGCTGAGGTTGGCGGTCGCTCGGACTCGTTTGCCACTATGGAAGCAGACGTCAGCCAGATGAAAAAAGAGCTGGTCACACTGAGAGATCGCTGCGAGGATTTGGAGGCGAGATCGCAGCGTTGCAATATACGCATAACGGGAGTGAAGGAAGGCCGTGAACATGGGAAACATCCGTCTCAGTTTGTAGCAAACCTGCTTAAAGAAGCTCTGAATCTCGAGAAGCCCCCGACCATAGACCGGGCACACCGCACCCTCCGTAGTAAGCCGGTGCAAGACAACCTCCCACCTCGGGCGTTTGTGGTGAAGTGCCATTACTTCTCCGAAAAAGAGTCGCTTCTGAAGGAAGCCATGGAGAGGAGGGCAGTGACTACCGCAGAAGGCGACCATATCCGAATCCTGCCGGATTTCACCCAGACCGTGAGTAAACAGCGGGCGGCCTTCACCGAGGTGAGAGGGCTGCTTCGGAGCTGTGAGGCAGTCCGTTACGGCCTGAGATACCCCGCGACATTAAGAATAACTACAGCGGATGGTCAAGAGGCAAGTTTCAAGGATCCGAAGCTGGCTAAGGAGTTTGTTGTAAAGATGGTGATGCACGAGGCTTCATAATGTGCGTGCTTCGGTAAGTGGCCACTGACTGAAGTACCAGTCTAATTAAGCTGGGAGACGAAGACCAGACACATCAAGGACAGTTTTCTTCCCCTTTGAAAAACTCTGGTGTTCTTTTTTCCCACCTGAAGTGATCTTGGTGTCCCTGTTGTCAACAATTGAATATGTACACACTAGTGGAGGAGAGCTAAGGCTTCTATTCTGCTGTAGTTTCACGTTCAGGACTGCTTAATTCCACTACTTGAAAGACTCTGATTTCCTTGCTGTCTACGCACGCTCAAAGAGGAGTGAAACTATGGAGGCAAGTTTGAGTCTCTTATTATGGGGATCCAATTATGTGGGACATCTTTTGTTTTTATTTTACTTCATGGTACTTATTTTTACGACTGTTTAACCTCCTATTTGGAATATTTCGACTTCTGTTTAGGTCTGTTAACATACTATACTATCAGCATATTCAGCTCTAATAGATACACTGTATAAGAATTAAGAGTTCTACATTTGCTCCCGTGGGGAGCTCACATGGTAAGCAGTTTAGGAGAAGAGGGTGACTGGAAGAGCAGACAGTCTCCATGCGAGAGACAAGCCATGCTGTGTTCATGTTTTTGTTTATAATGTTTAAGATTGTTAGAGTTACATGTTGCCTGATGTTCTTTGAACGTGTGTGCAGGTACCCCCCCCCCCCTTTTTTTATTTTTATTTTTTTTTTCTTCTTTCCTTTTCCTTTGGCTATCACTCTATCATCAAGCTCAGGGAACCTCCATTGCAGTTTTTTCAGAACCACCAACAACAGGTCACAGAGATGAGGCAGTGGCACTATGTGAAAGGTCAACTTGATGGCGTGTGATAAAGGTACAGGCAGGGCCGACACCATGCTGGTGAGTTGGAATGTAAGGGGATTGAATCAACCGGTTTTTTGGAAGTAGGGTATTTTCTCGATTAAACAAATTAAAAGCTGAAGTAGTGTATTTGCGGGAAACTAACCTGTTGAATAAGGACCAAGCAAAACTCCGCAGAGGAGGATTCACACAAGTTTTCCACTCTGATTTCGGTCACAAAAGTAGGGGGGTGGCTATTCTCCTGCATCAAAATGTACTGTTTGAAGAGTCTAACATCATAAAGGACAAAAATGGTCGCTATGTTATCATTCAAGGGAAACTGTTCAATAGGCCGGTGGTGCTGGCAAATATTTATGCCCCCAATTGGGATAATGTTGACTTCTTTAGAAATCTCTTTTCACTTTTACCAGGTCTGGATTCATATGATTTAATATTGGGGGGAGATTTCAACTGTGTTTTGGATCCGAAGCAGGACCGCTCCAGTACAAAGGTCACTTCACTTAGCAAATCGGCAAGATGCATTAACACTTTTCTTCAAGCCTATGGAGTCATTGACCCATGGAGATTCAAGCATCCAACTTCCAAACAGTTCTCTTTCTTCTCCCCAGTACATCAAACCTACTCTAGAATTGATTATTTTTTAATAGACCAATAATTACTACCTATGATTACTCAAGTAGAATACGACAGTATAGTCATTTCGGACCATTGCCCGGTACTTTTGAAGCTTCGGTTTCCAGAAAACATACTTCCTAAACGTACATGGCGCCTTAACTCAAGATTGCTTGCTGATAAAAAATTTGTCGATTTCAAAAATACACAAATAGACTTATTCCTAGAAACTAGTAAGTCTCCTGAGATAAGCTATTGCACGCTGTGGGAAACCATGAAAGCGTATGTAAGGGGACAAGTGACATCCTACACTGCTGGTGAAAATAAAAAGAAATCCAAAAGTGTGGATTAAAGTGGTGGATCAACTACACTCAACATCACCCTCTGAGAACCTCTACAGAGAGAGAATTTTGCTTCAGACGGAATTCGATTCTCTGACAAATGATAATGCTACAGATCTTTATTTAAAAGCTCGTCATAATCTCTATGAATACGGGGAACGCGCCAGTAAACTCTTGAGCCATCAACTTAAACAGTCTGCAACGGCTGGTCTTATATCTGCGATAAAGGATGGGGCAGGTAACATAGTTACAGATCAAAGGGACATTAATGCTCAATTTAAGTCTTTTTACGAAAATTTGTATACCTCAGAAGCAGGTGAAGGGGAGCTGGTAAACAATTTCTTCAGTAAACTGGAAATGCCCTCCTTAGACGATTCAGATAAATCAGAATTGGAAAGGTGTATAACCCAAATGGAGATCAATAGCGCAATTAAAAAAATGAAACCCGGAAAGGCACCCGGCCCTGACGGGTTTCCAATAGAATTCTTTAAAACATTTGGTCCTAAATTAATACCATTACTATCGAAGGTATTCAAAGAGGTCCTGGTTAAAAAAAGTCTTCCCCCAACTATGACACAGGCTTCTATCTCTTTATTGTTAAAGAAGAATAAAGATCCGCTAATCTGTGAGTCCTACCGCCCGGTCAGCCTATTATGTTGCGACTATAAAATTCTAACCAAGGTACTGGCTGGTAGGCTTGAGAAAATTATACCTAAGCTGATTCATCCGGATCAGACAGGTTTTATTGTAGGCAGACAACTATCAAGCAATCTTTGCCGAGTATTCAACATTATATATCAACCTAACAATGCTGAGCCAGAGCTAATACTGTCCTTGGATGCACAAAAAGCGTTTGACAGGATTGAATATAACTATCTGTTTGGCGCGCTAGAGAGGTTTGGCTTTGGTCCTACTTTTTGCTCATGGATTAAAATCCTTTATACTGCGCCTCAAGCCTCCGTAAGAACGAACAAGATAATATCGGACTATTTCCCTCTCTCCCGGGGGACAAGACAAGGGTGTCCCTTGAGCCCCCAGATATTTGATATTGCCATCGAGCCCTTGGCAATAATGTTAAGGAAGACCACTAATCTAGTTGGAGTGCGAAGGGCAGGACATTTGCATAAAGTATCACTTAATGCAGACGACCTCATTCTCTTTCTCTCAGACCCATGTACTACTATACCAATTGCTCTTGAGATCATCACCAAGTTCGGGCAAATTTCAGGATATAAGTTAAATTTAACTAAAAGTGTTTTATTCCCCATAAATGACAAGGCACGCCAGATGTCATTCCAGGACTTTCCTTTCTCTGTTAGTAAGGATAGTTTTACCTACCTGGGTGTTTGTGTCACTTACAAGTATAAGGATCTGTTTGACAGCAATTTCAAAACGGTGTTTAACAAGGCCAAACAGGAAATGGAGCGTTGCTCAACCCTCCCACTGTCACTTGCCGGAAGGATCAACTCAGTAAAAATGACTATCATGCCCAGGTTTTTATTTCTGTTCCAAGCAATACCAGTCTTTATCCCTAAATCCTTTTTTAAGGACTTACAGTGCATCCGGAAAGTATTCACGGCGCTTCACTTTTTCCACATTTTGTTATGTTACACCCTTATTCCAAAATGGATTAAATAAATTTTTTTCCTCAAAATTCTACACACAACACCCCATAATGACAATGTGAAAAAAGTTTTTTTGAAATTTTTGCAAATTTATTAAAAATAAAAAACTAAGAAATCACATGTACATAAGTATTCACAGCCTTTGCCATGAAGCTCAAAATTGAGCTCAGGTGCATCCTGTTTCCACTGATCATCCTTGAGATGTTTCTGCAGCTTAATTGGAGTCCACCTGTGGTAAATTCAGTTGATTGGACATGATTTGGAAAGGCACACACCTGTCTATATAAGGTCCCACAGTTGACAGTGCATGTCAGAGCACAAACCAAGCATGAAGTCAAAGGAATTGTCTGTAGACCTCCGAGACAGGATTGTCTCGAGGCACAAATCTGGGGAAGGTTACAGAAAAATTTCTGCTGCTTTGAAGGTCCCAATGAGCACAGTGGCCTCCATCATCCGTAAGTGGAAGAAGTTCGGAACCACCAGGACTCTTCCTAGAGCTGGCCGGCCATCTAAACTGAGTAATCGGGGGAGAAGGGCCTTAGTCAGGGAGGTGACCAAGAACCCGATGGTCACTCTGTCAGAGCTCCAGAGTTCCTCTGTGGAGAGAGGAGAACCTTCCAGAAGGACAACCATCTCTGCAGCAATCCACCAATCAGGCCTGTATGGTAGAGTGGCCAGACGGAAGCCACTCCTTAGTAAAAGGCACATAGCAGCCCTGGAGTTTGCCAAAAGGCACCTGAAGGACTCTCAGACCATGAGAAACAAAATTCTCTGGTCTGATGAGACAAAGATTGAACTCTTTGGTGTGAATGCCAGGCGTCACGTTTGGAGGAAACCAGGCACCGCTCATCACCAGGCCAATACCATCCCTACAGTGAAGCATGGTGGTGGCAGCATCATGCTGTGGGGATGTTTTTCAGCGGCAGGAACTGGGAGACTAGTCAGGATAGAGGGAAAGATGAATGCAGCAAAGTACAGAGACATCCTGGATGAAAACCTGCTCCAGAGCGCTCTTGACCTCAGACTGGGGCGACGGTTTATCTTTCAGCAGGACAACGACCCTAAGCACACAGCCAAGATATCAAAGGAGTGGCTTCAGGACAACTCTGTGAATGTCCTTGAGTGGCCCAGCCAGAGCCCAGACTTGAATCCAATTGAACATCTCTGGAGAGATCTGAAAATGGCTGTGCACCGACGCTTCCCATCCAACCTGATGGAGCTTGAGAGGTGCTGCAAAGAGGAATGGGTGAAACTGCCCAAAGATAGGTGTGCCAAGCTTGTGGCATCATATTCAAAAAGACTTGAGGCTGTAATTGCTGCCAAAGGTGCATCAACAAAGTATTGAGCAAAGGCTGTGAATACTTATGTACATGTGATTTCTCAGGTTTTTTATTTTTAATAAATTTGCAAAAATCTCAAAAAAACTTTTTTCACCTTGTCATTATGGGGTGTTGTGTGTAGAATTTTGAGGAAAAAAATGAAGTTAATCCATTTTGGTATAAGGCTGCAACATAACAAAATGTGGAACAAGTGAAGCGCTGTGAATACTTTCCGGATGCACTGTAAATAAACTCATATCTACTTTCATTTGGAATAAAAAAGTACCACGAATACGGAAGGAATATTTGGAAAGACAAAAAGGAGATGGTGGGCTGTCTCTACCCAATTTTTTGTATTATTACTGGGCTGCTAATATCCACAAATTGATGTTCTGGGTCTCTAATGTATCAGATGATGACTCCCCAGTCTGGTGTCGAATGGTACAGTATTCGAGTAATCCGGTTTCGCTTCGCTCTTTAATTTGTTCTCCACTACCCCTTAGTAAACGTTGTTGGACGAACGACCCAATAATTTCTGGCTGCCTGAAGATATGGTCGCAGTTTAGGATTCACTTTAAGCATAAACAAGCTCTTGTCACTTCCCCTATTCTTGCGAACATCAATTTTGCCCCATCTCTCACAGACCCATCTTTTCAAGTGTGGCATAGGAGAGGGATTAAATGTGTGATGGACCTTTTTAAGGAAGGGCACTTCATTTCCTTTGAACAGCTAAAGAAAGACTTCAGCATCCCTCAGTCACATTTCTTTAGATACCTACAGGTGCGGAGTTATGTTAAAACACACTTCTCTTTAACAACCCCTCAGAGTGCATGGATAGATGAGTGTTTGAACATGGACCCAGTTGACAGAGGTCTGGTGTCTGTGTTATATGATAATATCCAGAGGGTTGCCGTCATATCACTTAACCGTTTGGCAAGGCTGTGGGAGGAAGAATTAAGAACCACCATTTCAGATGTGGATTGGCAGGCAGCATTTACATTGGTATACTCCTCCTCAATATGTATTCGACATGGGTTGCTGCAATTTAAGGTTCTGCACAGGTTACATTTATCTGCAAGTAAACTAGCCAAACTCTACCCTGGTTTAGACCCAACTTGCATCAGATGCAGGCAGGACCCAGCTAGCCTCAGTCACATGTTTTGGCTTTGCCCGAAACTGTCTCTATTTTGGACAGGTATATTTGATACATTTTCATATATGTGTAATAAAGTTATCAGTCCCAACCCATTGACTGCATTATTTGGGGTTGTCCCTCAGGAGACACCAATAACTAGGCACCAGGCTGAGGCTATAGCATTCTCCACTCTTTTGGCTCGACGTCTAATACTCCTTAGTTGGAAGAAGGTTACACCCCCCTCTCATAGGCGTTGGGTGGAGGAGGTGATGTCCCATCTCAAACTTGAACAACTTAAATACACTGCCAGGGGCACTACTCATAGATATTATAAAGTTTGGCAACCATTTCTATTGTATTTTGAGGATGAACTCCCTTCCCTTAATATAGTGTAGTCTAAGTCCCCCCCCCCCCCTACTATTTCCACATGCATGTGCAATGAAGAACTGCTTGCTGCAAGTAAATGCAGAACAGCTTACACGTACTGGCATACATATAGGCTGCTCAACGCAATGAAGACATGCTTACATATCCACTATACGATTATGAGATTTTTCTTTGTGTTGATATAATAGAATTATTGTGTTGCAACTCATGGCGGTTAGTCATTCACAGTTTGGAGGCCTGTTGAGCTGGCTGCTGCACGCAATTGGGATACAATACAGAAATAACGTTCCCACCTGGATTTTATTGACATGATAAAATCATGTCAAAAGGGGGAATGTTATAATTGGCTATGTTTCGAGCTATCATGTATTCTGATTGTATGTGTTCTGTATTTCTCCACTGAACCTATGATCTTGTTTTGTACTTTTCTATTGAGCACAATGTATGTCCTTGAAGATAACATGACTGGTTAGAACTGGTTTTCATACCAGGAGATGGCTGAAACTCCTCTATTTTATCAGTTAGATTTACGCCATACCACCAACATCCACACATGATTTATTTCAGTAAGTCCAACCTCTGTACAGGGCAGGCCCAGCCCCAGAAGATAAATGTGAATCATTTTCGTACATCGGGGCTCCTTCTGACTGAGATCCTGCGAGAGCTATGTCACTCCGAGCCCAGCGCTGCATTTACTTTACCTGTGACCGAAATAAAGTTTACATCTGTGAACTGAACATTGCTCCAGGTTGTTCTTGGGCTTCCAACTAAAGAATCAGGTTAACAGAGGCAATTTCTTTTTTGTCCTTTGTTTAATTTCCTTTGGATATTCTTGGTTACCTCACTTTGTTTTCTTAATATGAATTTGGTGATCTGTGGTTTTCTTTACTTTGCTTCCTGGGTTGACTGATTTTCCCCCATATTTAAGTTAAGCAGGGGTTGTATGGTGCGAGGATGTATTTGTTTTCTGTTTCTTTCTTTATAAAAACCAAGATCTGTGAGTAGTTTTTTTGGTTGGGAATTTGTAACATTTTGGGGTTTGTTAGTTTCCAGTACAGGTTGGCTGTTTGGTGCCTACAGGTGGTGAGTCACTAGGTGGAGGGTTTCCCCTCTCTGGTTTCTTTTGGTTGCATGCTCTCTCAAATCTCTGTGCCCTGTTTTTGTAATACATTGTGTGGGTATTTATTGCACGATTTAATTTGCGGTGTATTCTAATACGTTCTTTTTTTCTTGCTTTGCAGTGTGTGTGTGTGTGTGTGACCCTCTCCCCTCCTTGGTGGTGGTGACTCCCCTTCCCCTCACTCCTGTAGGTTTCCCTGACACCCCTGCCTGTACTGGTACTGACCCTTAGTATGGTGGTATGTTTTAGAGGATTTTAACGTATCTTTTCTTTTTGTAATAAACTGTCTTTTTAACTGACCACCCTTTTTGCCTGATTATTAACACCCCAACTAAATTTTGTTGAAATAAAGTCAAAAAATCAATTTTAAACGAGAAACTCATGTCTCTGCTTATCTTATTATAAGAATCTGTACAGTAAATGGTTATTCTCTGGGTGAAATTCCCAGGGTGGCGTTGTCACACTTAAAAATATAAATCAGAGTAAAATAAGGTGTTGCAGGGATGACGTGTTTTTGTAGGCCAACCAGGAAGTTAGCATCACCCAGGTGAGACTGAGCCTGTGTGACATCATTCTGTGCACAGCTACAAGTGCTGTTACACCACTGACTTTTATTCCCACTCGCTGGTGCACAGCTGGACACCGAACTCCCCACTAAAAGTCAACACCGGCGGTGTTCGAAAAGGCCAAAAAACGAATTCTGTTTTATGTAACCCAGGATTTCAATGACATCGGCAAAACACATGCATCAATACAGTGAACTGAAATATGAACTTGAAATAAGAAACCAAAAGCTGTAAAGCTGTGTCAATCAATATTTTTACATCACTATTGAATCAAATGACGCTCCATTATGTGTAAGGGGGTTGTGAACAACACCTGTGCAAGAACCTTTGACAGACACAATGCTCTCACTATGAACAACAGTAAGACGACAGTATGGCGAATACTTAACAATACTATACACAAATACAATTATACAGGAAGTATGTATATTTCAAGAATTTATTATTTATTATCATTTTTCCAATTATTATTATTGTTCAAATTGTAATATATATTATATATACAGTGCTTAACAAATGTATGAGACCACCACCCAGTGTAAGGTGTTTGCTGCCCTAAATGGACAGTATTGCTGATGACCAAAATATTCTTTGATGTTTCTGTAATGGTTAATCCACCAGTATGTGCAAGCTCTTGAATCAAAATGATATCTCGAATTTGTTTTAGTGGTTGTATGTTATTCTTGATTAATTTCTGACTTCTCAGAGAATTCCAGTGTGCTGGCTCACATTTGAATTCAGTTTGAATTTCTTCACTCCCGTTCAAAATGGGGAAGCGCAGGGAACTCACTGAGAAAGAAAGAGTCCGAATTAAAGCACTTCACGATGCTGGATGGTCTTTGAGACAAATAGGGCGAGACATTAAGTGTTCTCACAGTGTGGTCGAGTGTGCCTCGGACTCGATTGCAGAGACCGGTACTTACAAAATGCGTCAAGGAGGAGGCCGAAAACGAAAGCTAACTGAAGCAGATGTCCGGCCCCTCAACATTTGAAGCACTAGAGGCAGAAGGGAGACCACTGCTGATCTTCAGTCGGAGATTAATGCTTCTAGATCAGAATCTGAGAAAAGTCTCCAAAATGACCAGAAGCAGACAACTGAAGGAACAAGGCTTAAAGGGAAGAATAGCTGCTAAGAAGCCGTTATTGAGGCCTGCAAACATCCAAAAACGCCTCACAGTAGCCAGGGAGCACAAACACTGGAAGAAGGTACTCTGGACGGACGAGTCCAAGTTCAAACTCTCCGGTCAGCATCGTCGTGTTTATGTCCGCAGAAAAGCTGGAGAACGTTTTGATGCTGGATGCGTTGCAGCCACAGTGAAACACGGTGGAGATTCCATTGTGGTACAGGGTTCCATTTGTGGACACGGCATTGGGGAAATTAGTTCAAATGTTATTTGCCTAATAGATAACAATACAAGTTTTAGTTTGAAACAGGTTTTTGACAGATTTCTAAAATGTTTGTGTTTTCTCGTTTTTCTGACAGGTGGTCTAATACATTAGTTAAGCACTGTATATATATTTGTTGTAGTGTGTGGGAGGAAACCGGAGGACCCGGGGTAAACCCACGCAGACACGGAGAGGATGTGCCAAATACTGATACCTCCGCGCTGCCCTGTGGCCTGTTACGGCCTGTGTGTGTGTGTGTGTGGGGGGGGGGGGGGGGGGGGGGTGTTTTGTGTGTGTGTGTGTGTGTGTGTGTGTGTTTCTGTCTCACTCCTGCTGCTGCGTCTTGTATTTGCGGCGGTGTTTGGGAGTGACACACTTCTTGAATCGCCTCCACACAGAAGGCTTCTTCGGCGTCTCCTGGACCGTCTCCAGGAGAGTCTCCTGGATTGTCTCCTGGACCGTCTCCTGGAGTGTCTCCTGGAGTGTCTCCTGGAGTGTCTCCTGGACCATCTCCTGGACCGTCTCCTGGAGCGTCTCTGGAGCGTCGGCCTGTTCGGGGACCTCAGCGGTCTCCTTCAGGGGGAGGGCATCCTGGATGAGCGCGCACATTTGCGTCTTCATCTGCTTGGTGAGCGCCTCCACCTTGTCCTCCAGCGCCTCACTGGCCTCTTCCTGGGCCTTCAGCTTGGACGCCAGCTGGAGGCTGGAGCTGGTCATCTCCTGCAGCTGCCTCTTTAGGTCCTCCAGCTGCTCGGAGGTCGCCTCTTCTCTGCAGGCCTCTTTCTGCTTCATCGCCTCCATCTCCTGCTGAAGGGCTTCTTTTTCTGCTTCCAGCCTCTTAACCAGCTTCAGGTCCATGGAGACTCTCTCCATAAACTGGCGACTTACTATCTCCAGTTCTGTCTTGGGGGCGCAAGACTGAGGTGGACCGTTTTTAGCTGCGCTTTCCAGCTCTTTATAGTCCTTCAGGAGCTCCTCTTTGAGGTGGTCAGTGGTAGTTGACTCATTCAGGGGCTCAGCTGGAAGCGCTCCGGAGGACAGACTCATTTTTTTGATGTCTTCTTTGAGCCTCTGTACCTCCTTTTCACGCTCGACTCTCAGGCTAATCTCCTCCCTCAGTTTTCCCTCTATTGCCTGGAGGCTGCTCCTGTCGGTGGTTCTATTGCGCTCCGCCATCATCCTCATGGCTTTCTCCTGCTTTAGGTAATAGTTGGATACCTGCAGGCGCCTTTTCAGATCTTCCACCTGCATCAGGTGGTTTTGTGGCTGATATCTTGCCCGCTCTGGATTAGTTGGGGCCTGGGGCCGGGACCTCTCTCTTCGGCGGAGAGTCTCGGCTTGCGGCCGGTAAGGGAGGTCCAGCATAGTATGGTTATTTATGTCCTCCATCAGTGCCAGGTTCGTGGGACTTGAGGATTCTTCCTGTCTGTTCAATAAAGACTTGCTAGAACCAAGCTCTTGTTTGAAGAGAAGTGTTTTCAGTACTTGTCGAAGTGTCTTTCAAACTGTTTTTGTCACTCGGGTTGTGTCTCCTAAGTGCTTCAAGTGTTTGCGATCAACGGTAGCGACTTCTGACTGGCGCCCCCCTTGTACACAAGCGAGAATTCCGGAACACTTCAAAGGCTTGAGTGTCCAACATTCTATTGGCAGACGTTCTTTTTTCGTACTTTGACCTCATAGACTCATCAAAGCCACAGTCTGTGATCCAAATGGGAACAAAATGGCCGCCCCGCCCTTCAACATTCAATTGAATGAAAATACTTTTTATTCCATTACATTCATTTTAAATCTTGTTATTTTTCAAATTGTACATTTAAAAAAAAAAGGTCAGTTCATGGAACATGATTTATTGTTGTATATATTATATTGTAATATAATTGCAGGAAGTACATCCCAACAGAGGATGTACTTCCTGAGGCAGCTGAGGAAGTTTAACCTGCCACAAACAATGCTGGTTCACTTCTACACTGCCATCATAGAGTCCATCCTCACCTCCTCCATCACTGTCTGCCTGCTGCCTCCACCAAGGACAGACGCAGACTGCAGCGTATCATCCGCTCTGCAGAGAGGGTGATCGGCTGCAACCTCCCATCTCTTCAGGACCTGTACTCCTCCAGGACCCTGAGGAGAGCAGGGAAGATCGCTGCCGACCCCTCCCACCCCGGACACCATCTGTTCGACCCCCTCCCCTCTGGCAGGAGGCTGCGGTCCATCAGGACCAAAACCTCCCGCCACAAAAACAGTTTCTTCCCCTCTGCAGTCAACCTGACAAACTCTCACTGACCCCCCCCGAAAACACAAACACAAGCTATACGTTATATTAACGTACATCACCCCTGTCCCCACTGCGTTACATTAACGCACCCACCCCCTACTGGACACTTTATATGGACACTTTACTTTATTCTGGTCACTGCACTGTTGTTATTTATCTTATCTTATTTTTATTTTTATTCTTATTCTTATTTTAGCTTTTATATTCTACTTATTTGTTATCAAAACAATAGCACCTTCAGACCACAGCAAATTCCTTGTAATGTATGTTACTTGGCAATAAACAGTTTCTGATTCTGATTCTGATTCTGTAAGTTCAATTGAGCTCCACCTTGACAGTTAAATGAACATGACCATTAACATGCTGCATACATGTAAAGGCATCAGTAATAATATAAAATTATATGTGATAAATATAACAATTAAAGGTGCTTTCTGCATATAAGTATGTTTACTTCAGATACTTTAAATACTGTACTTTTACTTCAGTAAGATGTTGACTTTTACTTAGGGGAGTACTTTTACTGTGCTTCTTTTGCTTCTTCCACAACTAGTTTTCTGATGCTGTTAAACAAGAAAATAGTCTTACATTTTCTCTCATGATCAGGTGGAGAACACGCCAAAAAAAGGCATTTTTTTCCATCCACAACTCTTTAGTTCTAACTGCAAATAAATCTTAAAACAAAAAGCGATTGGCCCTTTTTCTGTGACACCTCAATTTAAAAGAATAGTTTGAAATTTGAGATATGTGTGTATCTGCTTTCTTTTCAACAGTTAGATGAAAAATCAATCAATGTCAGTCTCACGTTTGTGTTTGAAATCCGGAGTTGGAGTCAGGATGTGGCTAGCTTAGCATAAGGACTGGAAGCAGGGGGGAAACAGCTAGCCTGGCTAACGCTACACTAACACGCTGTGGCTCATTTGTTTAATCTGCACACCCCAAGAATTTCATCTCACTCGCAGTCAAATCATAAGAAACACTGTAATGTAGCTGTACGTTTGATGGTATCCAGCATCACTGACGTCCTGGATGGAAACAGGGGTCATCGGAGCGTTGGTCCTCCTCAGATCCACAGTCAGCTCCTTTGTCTTTGTCACGTTGATGTTATAATTGGCTATGTTTCGAGCTATCATGTATTCTGATTGTATGCATTCTGTATTTCTCCACTGAACCAGGGTCATTCCAGAATTGGAGGACATTTTACGTCCCACCCATCAAATTTTAAATAATCCATATACAAAATACTAAAATATGCAGTTTCTCTGTAAATGGACTTGACTAAACTAGGAGAAAAAAATGCTTGAAAATAGTTTTGAAAATACCAAATAAGTCTGGAGTACCCCCTAAAATGCCATTTTTCTCTTGTCCCACCCCCCTGATGACCAAATTGAATCTCAAATAAAACAGTCAAAATGAAATTTAAATCTCATTTTTTTTGGTATTATTTGTTTCATTGCTGTTTCTTGTAACTGTGGGAACAATTTTCTTTAATAAACATAATATTTCAAATAATAATTATTATTTATGGAACATGTGTCCCACAACATGCACGCAACCCTGTTACCATAACCTTTTTAGCATGGTAGAAGAAGAAGAAAGCAGCGAATCACAAGATACGCTGGAATTGACATCATCAAACAGTTTTCCAAAAGAATGGACAGAGCAAAGGTATGTCCTCTTTTTCATTTTTCATATTTTTATAACATTGTTAGCCTTGATTGAATGTCTCACTCTACCTCATGCAACCCTGTTATGCATATTATCTGGATAAGACAATGTTTTTTTCGTTTTTTTCTTTACTTTTTTACATAAGTAAGTGTGTCCTCTTGGTCAGCAGTAACAGCTAGCTAAAAAGCTAGCTTGTACTCCTGAGAAAAAGCTAACATTAGCATGGATTTGCAACCCTGTTACTGTGATTAGAGTAACAGGGTTGCACTACATTAACAGGGTTGCATTTCCTCGAGTTTACTCAGACTTCAGAAACTATTATTTATGATTCAACTCAATAATTTACATTATCTGAAATAGAATTTAGTTAATCTACATATTGTAAACACTTTCCTGAATTTTACAGACTGTATTGTTTGCTTTAATTTCCTGATGGTAGTCTAAATTGATTATGGTTGCAGGAACTACCTTGATGGGATGATTAACTTGACATAAGTCAAACTGCATTCAAACAATGAGTTACAATTCATAATAGGGGACACTAAATTAAGTTAGATAAATTGCTTTTCTTACAGTGTGGCCCACCATTGAGTGCTGCTGAAAAGATGCTGATGTACAGAGGAGACAACAGTACTTACTAAAAGAAAGAGAGAAATGGAAAAAAGATGTAGAAACAGGAAAGAAGTTGCTTCAAAAAGACCTCTACAGATAGTGTCTCCTACCTTCAGTGGGCAACTGTTGACAAAAAGCACAAAGATGATTCTGGAGTAACCTCAAAGGTCACTTTGAAAAAAGAATATGAATCCTCACAAGAAGAGCTGGTGGAGACATTTGCCACTTTGCTCCAGAAGTTTAAGCGTCATCTCTACAACATCAGGCAGCAGTATGCTTTCTCACGGGCCCTGAAGCAGAACCTCCCTGCCAACGAATGTGTACTTCATGTTGATTTCTCAGAAAACTATGCTTGCAAATACAGTGCAGAAGTGCAATCTGTTCATTTTGGTGCGTCCCACCAACAGGCCACTTTACACACCGGTGTTTATCATGTGGGGGGAGAATCGGCCCCTACATCCTTCTGCACCATATCGGCATCAAGATTGAAGGGACCACCTGCAATATGGAAACACATGGACCCCCATTCTGAAGGAAATCAGAGAGAAATTCCCAGATGTGACAACTGTGCATTTTTTGAGCGATGGGCCCTGCACACAATACAAACAGCGTAGAAACTTTTACCTTTTTTGCACTGAAATTTTTAAGAAGGGGTTTACAAGGGGAACTTGGAATTACTTTGAAGCCAGTAATGGCAAAGGAGCCCCAGATGGCATAGGTGGCACACTGAAGAGGAGGGCTGACAGGCTTGTCAGCCAAGGAGTTGATATTCCCACGCCAATGTCCCTTTACCAGGCTCTGAATGATGGACAAACAAAGGTGAAATTGTTTTACATTCAGGAGCAAGATGTGGATGATGCAGTGAAGGAAATGCCAGCTGACCTTCCAGCGGTACCATCCACAATGAGGCTTCACCAGGTATTCACTTCACTATTTCTCCATGATTCTTATTTAGGTAAAGCACTTTGAACTAACTTGTGTATGACTGATCTTGCCTTGTCTTGCCAGGTGATTACTCTTTCACCTGGGAAAATGTTGTACCGCGACATCAGCTGCATGTGTTCTGCAAATGGGAATCTGGAATGTAATTGCCAAAAAACCAAAAGCTTCAGCTTTAATTCCACAGATGACCACACAGAACACCTAACACATAGCACACCAGAAGAAGAGCAGTGGCATACTCCAGAGGTTGTGGGTAAATGGTGTGTCCTGCTGTATGAGGGCTACATCTACCCAGGGATCATCCAAGAGGTGAATGAGACCCACTGGCAGGTGAAATATATGCACAGAGTGGGGGAAAACCGCTTTTTCTGGCCGTTGAGGGAGGATCGCCATTGGTATCCCTTTGAGGATATGCTGACCATCATTCCACCACCGCAAAATGTTACATCACGCCACCTGGCCATTGCAAAAGACCAATGGAATTCTCTGGTCAGCCATGAGAAATAAAGTGGAAAATTAGAAAACCGATGTTCTAAAGCAGATGGCAAGTTTTAGCCTGTTAAGTGTTAGAGTGAAATGTTTTTAGCTCAGTTAGAGTGAATATGTTGATAGGCCAGGGCAGCCAGCCATCAATAGTAAGGTTTAAAAGCAATGTGGTGTTGTTGTTGTTGGGTGTTGTTAATAGAGAAATAGTGCTGACAAAGTATTAAAAGTTATTCAAAGTATACTTTGGTGTCTTGAGCATTTATTTGTCACTTTTATATAATGATCTATAATCAGAAATAATGTAGCTAGTCATCCCTCTTACTTTATGCAACCCTGTTTCCTTATCATTATAATTGAAAATAATCACAAATTACTTTCTCAGCTCAAAATGGTTTGACCCATTTTCCTTTAAAGAGTTTATGTAATTATATGCAAAATGTGTTAAGAGTAAATATTGTAAAATAAATACTGAAATTGGTAAAGTGAAACATGCCATTATTGAAAAGCTGGGCGAGACAGACTTTGAAAGTTGCTAAAAATTCATTTAAATCAAGTCATATGTGAAACCAAATGGTTATTCAGAGAGAATGTTACTTTCTTTACTTAATGGAAAAGGAATTATATTTCAGAAATCCATTAATGTACTTTTTTCAGGTTCCTGAACTGAACATTGCTCCAGTTTGTTCTTGGGCTTCAAACTAAAGAATGGGGCTAACAAATTGGTGCCGGTGACCCGGATTGGCTGACTCTGAGACTGCGTCCGATTGAGGACCGCCGGAGTCGATCAAAGGAGACACTTTTTCAGACAATTTCAGGCGCCTGAAACAAAAAGGTAAGCAGAAAACCTCTTTTCTACTTGGAATTTCTGCACATTGGGCATACCAAAACAAATTGTCTGAATAAGATTATTCCCTGATCGCTAAAAGCATAGTCATTTTCTTTTGGAGAATGATTAATGATTGTTTGATTTTTACTGAAATGGTCACATGTAAAGTAAAAAACACTTAGTCTCACGTGAGGGAAAGTGAATAAGTGTCCTAGTTTAGTTTGAATCGGCTGGAATAAAAGGCATATTGTCTTCTAAATTTATAAAGGACATTTTTGATTCCAGGGTTAGCCCGATGCCGGGAGAAGTTTGATTGTCCCGATGCCACGTTCGGTGAAGACTCGAGTACAAAAAAGAAAAATTAAAAAAATTAAAATTAAAATAAAAACTAAATTCCCGGTATAATTGTAAAGATAAAATCTTTATGTGGACACAGGGATAAGTTTGTTATTTTTCATACAAATGTGGGGTGGTTTCCTACTTGATTGATATTTTTACTGTGCATGTGTCGGTGTATCGGACAGTACAGACTGCTGGAAAATTCCTGCACTAACACGGATCTCAAGTCGTTGTGTGCATGGAGGATTGGAATAGCATAAAAGGTGATATTTTAGTTAAAGTGTTACAGAAGGTGGTGATTTAAAACGAGTGAGTAGACTGGGAAAACCCTCAACGATCAAGCGCACAGAGTAACAGACTCCGTGTAGAAGCTTCTTGATTGGGTCCTCACTCGGGCACTGTGCCACTCACCCTCTCTGAATAACACATGGAATAGTGTTTAAAAATGTCGCAGAAAGTTGTGGGTAAGTGGCAGGATTGCAAATCCGGCTCTTTGGGGTCGGTGTTAGCTGAAACAATAGTGAGATGGCAGAAAGTTCCAAAAGATGAAACAAAGAAGGGATTAGAAAGGTTAGAAGATTGGACGGGGGAAGTGCAGGACAAAGGGATGTTTGGAGGTTGTGAAAGCGTTCCACCAAAATTGAGCGATTTTAATATGTTCGTGAAGCAAGCTACAGGAAGTCTAGAGCAGAGCACAGTAACGTTACAAGAGGCAGGAAGGATGCAGAAAGGGAAGGCAGGACAAGTAGTAAAAAAGGCAGAAAGGTTTTTGGCCAATGTTTTATGGGAGAAGTTAAATTCTCCATCTAATCACCGTCCTCTGTGCAATCCATATATCAAATGCCAGTTAAGACCTTGACTCCTCCAGAGACACAGCAACCGGAACAAAAAGATAAGACGGCGCATGACCAAACTCTCACGGCTCCCCCTCCTCCCTACGCAGAAGCACAAGCTATGATGGAGGCCCTCCAACATCAGAGGCCACTGACACAGTCTGACACAACACATGCAGCCCAGAGCTCACCTCCTATGATGGGCCCTTTAGTGGTCATAAGGAATGGCCTGCTGCGAACAGCTCCGTTAACGTTAAGACAGCACTATCTACAGCATGCAACCTACATACTCCCAACTACTGGGAACCGTTTCATCTGGATGTTGATGAAAAGAACGACTTTGTCAACCATTCTTTTTCAAAAGGGGGGGAGTAGGAGTACAACAGACCGAGAAGTGTTAATGTACTACAACACAAGATAGTAGCTCCGGCTGGACTACTAAATTTGCTATGCCAAGAAGCCCACAGTAGAGGTCACTGTGCGAGCTCAAAAGTAACAGCTCTCATTTCTCAGCATTAGTGGCACCCCCACCTTAAAGACATCACTAAATATTTTGTACAGTCATGTGAAATCTGTAATCAGTTCAATCCAAAGGTTTCACTCAAGGCAGGACTAGGAAGTTTTCCACTTCCTGATGCCCCATGGAAGGAGATAGTGATTGATTTCACTGACATGGGTGCAGATCACAGAGTTGAGGGAGAGAGATATCTCTTAGTCTGTGTAGATCCATTCTCAAGGTGGGTTGAAGCCACACCTACCATAACTGAAAAGGGGAAAGAAGTCATAAAATGGCTAACAAGGGAAATCATTCCCAGATTCGGAGTACCAGAAGTAATAAGATCTGACAACGGCACTCATTTCTCCAATGAGGAGTTAGGAGAAGTTCGGTGCAGTTTACCATCCAGCATCTCAGGGACTAGTAGAAAGGGCTGATCGTACTATCAAAGAAGGATTGGCTAAAGTCTGCGCAGACACAAAACTAACCTGGATCGAAGCCCTCCCTATAGTGCTATTTAACCTGAGATCCACTCCAAATGCGACAATGAATGTCAGCCCACATGAGATTTTGACAGGAAGGAAAATGCCCTGTCCATTTACTACTGCACCAACAGACACTCCACCTGTATTATTACAGTATGAAGATCTGAGTGAGTATGTTAAACAACTGAATAACACTGTGATGAGCATCTTTCAACAGGTCACGGAAATACTCACCAAAGAACAGGACCACGACACATCTCCTGTTGAAGTGGGAAGCTGGGTCCTAAGGAAAGTCAATAAGCTCAATTGGTCCTCCCCCAGGTGGAAGGGACCGTACAAAGTAGCAGAGGCTACATCACATTGTGTGAAAGTATGGTTGACTGAAGACAGACTAAGCAACTGGATCCATAAGACGCACTGTGCACTGACTCAAGACCCTACAGAGAGAACACTGACTGAGGTTCGGACTGACTTAGGAACCTCACCGACTGACAATGACTACAACACTGGAGATGAGAACCTACCAGAGACTGGACAGACCTCAACTGACAAAATCTTCCAAAAACACTCCACTATGGAGACTAGGTTGTAGTACTCGAGCGGCTGTAACTATCATTTGACTTATATCAGAACTCCCCGACCTACATAGATGCAATTGGAGTCCCCAGAGGTGTACCTGATGAATATAAATTGGTTGACCAAGTCGCCGCAGGGTTTGAGTCATCCCTGTTTTGGTGGGTCGCTGTAAACAAAAATGTGGATAGAATTAATTACCTTCATTTAATTAATGTTCAAAGGCTCAATAATATGACTAGAGATGCCATTGCCGGACTACATGAACAATTGGCGGCTACTTCTCTGATGACTTACCAAAATAGAATGGCCCTTGATTTCCTCCTTGCTGAAAGAGGTGCGTGTGCTATGTTTTCCCAAGATTGCTGTGTGTTGGTCCCTAACAATACAGCCCCAGATGGCTCCATAACTCGAGCCCTTTCTGGCCTCAAAACTATGTCGGAAGAGTTAGCAGAACACTCAGGGATAGACAATCCGTTATCTGATTGGCTAAACAGAGCCTTTGGCAAGTGGAAAACATTAATTATGTCTGTGTTTCTTTCACTAGTTGTTGCAGTGACTGTGTTAACCTTATGTGGATGTTGCTGCATACCATGCATCAGGCACCTCTGTCTAAAGTGTATTACCACAGCCATTAATGATAAATTCCCCACACCACCTCCTTACCAATTATCACAACATGCAGGAGAAACTGTTCCACTGGTCTCCCTCTCTGAGCCCGGAGATGATGAGACTGAAGTTTACAAGGACGCTGACGAAGATTTATACTCCTGAACCCCTGTAGATATACAGGTTTTGCTAAAGTTAACACATACCCACATATAGCATTATATACACGTACAGGCGTGAGACTCCTAGTTTTCTCTTATGATTATTGTGCTCATTGCAGACATGTTATCAGTAGAGTTGTGGAAGGTTGTACTCTCCTGGGAAAGAGGTTCTGTTCCCGGTACCATGATGGCTACTCCTGATATGAACTGTTTAGCTTATGCTTTTACCTTATAATTGTTTTGTTTAGGGAGTCCGGTATGGGCAGCGCCATGTGAAGACGTAGTTTTGTTGGGCTCCTCACGGGACTACAACAAATCTCTCTTTTTAAAACTCTCTGTTCTTAAACCACTCTCTACGACCCTACGCGCATCTATAAACGAGTTAGGTCGACAAGATTTTTCAACTGCGGAGAGGAAAATGCCAAGAAATCGCCAAGGAAACAAGTCGGAGCCGGAGGCTAACGCTAATGCTAGCGCAGCAGACGATGCAGACGACGATAATCAACAGGCAGTGCTGCTGGCCATTGAGTCTTTAAAGCAAGATTTGATGGCGAAAATGGAAGAAAAGGCGACAGCTCAGTCGGCAGAGCTCCGAAGTCAGATTGGCCAGATTCAGACTGAACTACGATGTGCGGTGGATCAAGTTGATAAGCGAATGGAGGCGGCCGAGAGCCGAGTGTCTGAGCTGGAGGCTGAGGTTGGCGGTCGCTCGGACTCGTTTGCCACTATGGAAGCAGACGTCAGCCAGATGAAAAAAGAGCTGGTCACACTGAGAGATCGCTGCGAGGATTTGGAGGCGAGATCGCGGCGTTGCAATATACGCATAACGGGAGTGAAGGAAGGCCGTGAACATGGGAAACATCCGTCTCAGTTTGTAGCAAACCTGCTTAAAGAAGCTCTGAATCTCGAGAAGCCCCCGACCATAGACCGGGCACACCGCACCCTCCGTAGTAAGCCGGCGCAAGACAACCTCCCACCTCGGGCGTTTGTGGTGAAGTGCCATTACTTCTCCGAAAAAGAGTCGCTTCTGAAGAAAGCCATGGAGAGGAGGGCAGTGACTACCGCAGACGGCGACCATATCCGAATCCTGCCGGATTTCACCCAGACCGTGAGTAAACAGCGGGCGGCCTTCACCGAGGTGAGAGGGCTGCTTCGGAGCTGTGAGGCAGTCCGTTACGGCCTGAGATACCCCGCGACATTAAGAATAACCACAGCGGATGGTCAAGAGGCAAGTTTCAAGGATCCGAAGCTGGCTAAGGAGTTTGTTGTAAAGATGGTGATGCACGAGGCTTCATAATGTGCGTGCTTCGGTAAGTGGCCACTGACTGAAGTACCAGTCTAATTAAGCTGGGAGACGAAGACCAGACACATCAAGGACAGTTTTCTTCCCCTTTGAAAAACTCTGGTGTTCTTTTTTCCCACCTGAAGTGATCTTGGTGTCCCTGTTGTCAACAATTGAATATGTACACACTAGTGGAGGAGAGCTAAGGCTTCTATTCTGCTGTAGTTTCACGTTCAGGACTGCTTAATTCCACTACTTGAAAGACTCTGATTTCCTTGCTGTCTACGCACGCTCAAAGAGGAGTGAAACTATGGAGGCAAGTTTGAGTCTCTTATTATGGGGATCCAATTATGTGGGACATCTTTTGTTTTTATTTTACTTCATGGTACTTATTTTTACGACTGTTTAACCTCCTATTTGGAATATTTCGACTTCTGTTTAGGTCTGTTAACATACTATACTATCAGCATATTCAGCTCTAATAGATACACTGTATAAGAATTAACCCTTTAAGGTCCGCACCAAGAAAAAAGCAAAGGCATTTGCATTTTTTATTCACTGAGGATAATATTAACAACAATCAATTGTTTTTTTTTAAATCAGACCCCACAGTTTTTGAGATATAGGCCTCTACCAAACGGTTGAGAAATGCGTTTATAATAAACGTATCATATACTTTAATGTATACAACAAACATTGAGAAAAAGCCAAATAAAGTACATTGTTTTTCAAGAAATGAACAGAATTTGCTTTTGTCATTAGTGTCAACAGCACAAATATTTTTTGCTGGTCGTGCAACAGCACAAATGTTTTTTGCTGGTCGTGCAACAGCACAAATGTTTTTTGGTGGTCATGCAACAGCACATGGTTTTCGACCTGTGGAGAAACTGCACTAATGATTTTGGTCAGGGGTGCAACAGCACTTATTTTGTCTTTTGTTGTTGACCATTGTACGCATTCTATTTCTGGTGGTATGCTGCGAAGCATTCCTGCTTTGCATTCAAACACAGGAATACATGACATTTCTGGCATTTCCATCTCGACACTCCCTTTGTACAGAGGTTGCATCGCCCCCGCTTGTCAGAGTGATGTGGCCAATGTCCAAAGTTGTCATATCGCACATCTGGTTGTGGTTGGGAGGGTCTTGGGGTATTGGATTTTTTCTGAGATGACATCTGTGGTGGAGAGGATGATAATGGTCGGCCAACTTTGGATGCTGGTTTGTTGACTTGTGCCAAAGTGTGTGCAACTGCCAGACGGAACCTTTTGAGAGGCAGTGGGGTTTCGTTCAGGAGGCTGCAGTCCCTCTTGTAGACGAGCCAGGCATTTGAGATGCACAGGTCAAGAATGTATCCAAACAGGGGAAGGTACCATCGCCTGGATTTGGCTGGGGTCTTATACATGTGTACCAGCATGTCAGAGAGATCAATGCCTCCCATATGCTGATTGTAGGCAGGGATGAGTGATGGGCACGGGACGGCGATCTTTGTGTTGGCCTCTTTGCTCCACCGTTTGACAGAGGAAAGAGGTGTGATCCCAGCGGCACTGCTAAGAAGGCTCACACATTTGTTGTCAAACCATTTCAGTGCGAGCAGCCCTTCAGCAGACCTGTAGTCAAAAGCTCCACGTCCTTCCTTCATCAGCTCTTTGTCCGTCTTTAAGGTTGCTCCACCCATGCGGTTTGATCGGACAGTGCCAATGCACCTGATGCCCAGGTTCTCGTGCAGGTTTTGGACCAAGTCGAAACTGGTAAAGTAGTTGTCACAGAAAACAACTGAAAGTCGTGGCAGTGTTATAGTTTTGCAGAGCGTTGTCACCAGTTTGGCCCCTAGAAGCAGTGCCTCCTCCTGCTCAGTTAGGGCAACATTGAAGAACGTGGACGCCCCCTGATAGAGCAGAAAGTCATGAATGATGCCAGATGAACTGGCCCGGCCCCACTTGTCTGGCTTGTTGGCAATATACTGGCGAAGAGAACCAGCCCTTGTGCCTTTATACGCCACCATGACCTCATCCACACTGTGCTGGTAAGTGGATGGGATCAGAAGACACTGCTGACGAAGCATGTCAAAAAGGGGGCGGATTTTGTAGAACCGGTCTGGAGTGCCATCGCACTGCTGAGTATCATTAAAGTGAATGAATCGGCGTAACAGCTTGAGTCTCCTCCTTGGCATAATATCAGCTATCACGCTGAACCGCAACTCATGGTGCCAGTAGTCATCGATGGCTGGGAAGCTGACAACACCCATGAAGAGTAGCATTGCCAGGAATTTTTCAATCTCTTCAGGACTGGTACTGATTGGATCTCCCAGTTCCTGGGCAGAGTAGAGATTGGTTTGCTCAGTGATATATTTAATCATCTCAACGGTGAAGAGCGTTTGAAAATACTGAAAGGGTGTCTTTACAGCATCAGGGGGGTTAAAACTTGAGTCTAGAACCTGGAATGTCTCAATGTCTTCACGTAGCCACAATCTTCTTCTGCCGTTCTTTGCACCTGGAAGTGATGGGTCAGGTGTGTCCTGTAGCTCATCCAAAGAAACTGTTTTAAGGGAGTTTTTCCCCTTTCTCCTCTTCTTTTTGGATGGTGGTTGTGAGGATGAACTTGTTGAGGCAACCTCCTCCTCATCCATAGACTCAAAAGATGTTTCCCCACTCTCTTCTGTTGGTGAGGGCAGATAATCTGGATCCTCTACAGGGTCATCATCACTCAGATCTGCATCTGAGTCCTGAGGATTTTCTGGCACAAGGGCCAGAAAGGTGCGTGGTCCTGCACCGTAAAATCTTTTGGCCTCCATCTATCATGTGTAAAACAGAAAGAAAACAATTTGTATTACAAACCATGTACTATTACAGTGCTAGTCATATGATAATACACAAACATAGTCAATTTGTTACTATGACATAATAGTAACACCAGAACTGATATTAATTCTACCAATTTATTCTTGATATTTACCATATACAGTACATAATACACATGAAATGTCTCACAAATGGTGAAACATGATATTGATAAAATATTTTTCATCAAGGTTCAATTAAATAACATTAAATTAATCATTTTAACAACAATGAATGGTCAGAACATTTTTATTTCATTGTAAATAGCAAATTTTACCAACATGAGCTAGCTTCTCTACCTTTACCATAAAATGACAATTCAACCGTTTGGTAGAGCATGTTTTTAAAAAATTATTTGACCCTTATAAGACTTATTTTGTTGCATAAAGTTACATAACTCTGTTAAAGAACACTTCTGAGATGATAATATGTCAAAAAAAACAGTGTTACCTTTGAAAATTCCGCCGAAATCTGTCATCAAAGGAGGAGTGAATTTTCTCTGTGTCACTTCCGATTTTAAGGGACACTGAAAAGGCATACTGCTCAAAGACACAGTGCCATCTAGGGGATTTTTTGAGCATTTTGCAACTACACCAAACGGCAGAGATGGCTCATTCAGGTTGAGTTAAGATCAATGCATTTTTCAATGAGGTATAGTGTGGTCTACCAAATAGTCAAGCAGGACCTTAAAGGGTTAAGAGTTCTACATTTGCTCCCGTGGGGAGCTCACATGGTAAGCAGTTTAGGAGAAGAGGGTGACTGGAAGAGCAGACAGTCTCCATGCGAGAGACAAGCCATGCTGTGTTCATGTTTTTGTTTATAATGTTTAAGATTGTTAGGGTTACATGTTGCCTGATGTTCTTTGAATGTGTGTTTTTTGAACGTGTGTGCACGTACCACCCCCCCCCCCTTTTTTTTTTTTTTCTTCTTCCCTTTTCCTTTGGCTATCACTCTATCAGGGAACCTCCATTGCAGTTTTTTCAGAACCACCAACAACAGGTCACAGAGATGAGGCAGTGGCACTATGTGAAAGGTCAACTTGATGGCGTGTGATAAAGGTACAGGCAGGGCCGACACCATGCTGGTGAGTTGAAATGTAAGGGGATTGAATCAACCGGTTAAGCGAAGTAGGGTATTTTCTCGATTAAACAAATTAAAAGCTGAAGTAGTGTATTTGCAGGAAACTAACCTGTTGAATAAGGACCAAGCAAAACTCCGCAGAGGAGGATTCACACAAGTTTTCCACTCTGATTTCGGTCACAAAAGTAGGGGGGTGGCTATTCTCCTGCATCAAAATGTACTGTTTGAAGAGTCTAACATCATAAAGGACAAAAATGGTCGCTATGTTATCATTCAAGGGAAACTGTTCAATAGGCCGCTGGTGCTGGCAAATATTTATGCCCCCAATTGGGATAATGTTGACTTCTTTAGAAATCTCTTTTCACTTTTACCAGGTCTGGATTCATATGATTTAATATTGGGGGGAGATTTCAACTGTGTTTTGGATCCGAAGCAGGACCGCTCCAGTACAAAGGTCACTTCACTTAGCAAATCGGCAAGATGCATTAATACTTTTCTTCAAGCCTATGGAGTCATTGACCCATGGAGATTCAAGCATCCAACTTCCAAACAGTTCTCTTTCTTCTCCCCAGTACATCAAACCTACTCTAGAATTGATTATTTTTTAATAGACCAAAAATTACTACCTATGATTACTCAAGTAGAATACGACAGTATAGTCATTTCGGACCATTGCCCGGTACTTTTGAAACTTCGGTTTCCAGAAAACATACTTCCTAAACGTACATGGCGCCTTAACTCAAGATTGCTTGCTGATAAAAAAGTTGTCGATTTCATAAATACACAAATAGACTTATTCCTAGAAACTAATAAGTCTCCTGCGATAAGCTATTGCACGCTGTGGGAAACCATGAAAGCGTATGTAAGGGGACAAGTGACATCCTACACTGCTGGTGAAAATAAAAAGAAATCCAAAAGGGTTACAGAGTTGATCAACAGGATTAAAGTGGTGGATCAACTACACTCAACATCACCCTCTGAGAACCTCTACAGAGAGAGAATTTTGCTTCAGACGGAATTCGATTTTCTGACAAATGATAATGCTATAGATCTTTATTTAAAAGCTCGTCATAATCTCCATGAATACGGGGAACGCGCCAGTAAAAGTCTTGAGCCATCAACTTAAACAGTCGGCAATGGCTGGTCTTATATCTGCGATAAAGGATGGGGCAGGTAACATAGTTACAGATCAAAGGGACATTAATGCTCAATTTAAGTCTTTTTACGAAAATTTGTATACCTCAGAAGCAGGTGAAGGGGAGTTGGTAAACAATTTCTTCAGTAAACTGGAAATGCCCTCCTTAGACGAATGAGATAAATCAGAATTTGAAAGGTGTATAACCCAAATGGAGATCAATAGCGCAATTAAAAAAATGAAACCCGGAAAGGCACCCGGCCCTGACGGGTTTCCAATAGAATTCTTTAAAACATTTGGTCCTAAATTAATACCATTACTATCGAAGGTATTCAAAGAGGTCCTGGTTAAAAAAAGTCTTCCCCCAACTATGACACAGGCTTCTATCTCTTTATTATTAAAGAAGAATAAAGATCCGCTAATCTGTGAGTCCTACCGCCCGGTCAGCCTATTATGTTGCGACTACAAAATTCTAACCAAGGTACTGGCTGGTAGGCTTGAGAAAATTATGCCTAAGCTGATTCATCCGGATCAGACGGGTTTTATTGTAGGCAGACAACTATCAAGCAATCTTAGCCGAGTATTCAACATTGTATACCAACCTAACAATGTTGAGCCAGAGCTAATACTGTCCTTGGATGCACAAAAAGCGTTTGACAGGATTGAATATAACTACCTGTTTGCCGCGCTAGAGAGGTTTGGCTTTGGTCCTACTTTTTGCTCATGGATTAAAATCCTTTATACTGCGCCTCAAGCCTCCGTAAGAACGAACAAGATAATATCGGACTATTTCCCTCTCTCCCGGGGGACAAGACAAGGGTGTCCCTTGAGCCCCCAGATATTTGATATTGCCATCGAGCCCTTGGCAATAATGTTAAGGAAGACCACTAATCTAGTTGGAGTGCGAAGGGCAGGACATTTGCATAAAGTATCACTTCATTCTCTTTCTCTCAGACCCATGTACTACTATACCAATTGCTCTTGAGATCATCACCAAGTTCGGGCAAATTTCAGGATATAAGTTAAATTTAACTAAAAGTGTTTTATTCCCCATAAATGACAAGGCACGCCAGATGTCATTCCAGGACTTTCCTTTCTCTGTTAGTAAGGATAGTTTTACCTACCTGGGTGTTTGTGTCACTTACAAGTATAAGGATCTGTTTGACAGCAATTTCAAAACGGTGTTTAACAAGGCCAAACAGGAAATGGAGCGTTGCTCAACCCTCCCACTGTCACTTGCCGGAAGGATCAACTCAGTAAAAATGACTATCATGCCCAGGTTTTTATTTCTGTTCCAAGCAATACCAGTCTTTATCCCTAAATCCTTTTTTAAGGACTTAAATAAACTCATATCTACTTTCATTTGGAATAAAAAAGTACCACGAATACGGAAGGAATATTTGGAAAGACAAAAAGGAGATGGTGGGCTGTCTCTACCCAATTTTTTGTATTATTACCGGGCTGCTAATATCCACAAATTGATGTTCTGGGTCTCTAATGTATCAGATGATGACTCCCCAGTCTGGTGTCGAATGGTACAGTATTCGAGTAATCCGGTTTCGCTTCGCTCTTTAATTTGTTCTCCACTACCCCTTAGTAAACGTTGTTGGACGAACGACCCAATAATTTCTGGCTGCCTGAAGATATGGTCGCAGTTTAGGATTCACTTTAAGCATAAACAAGCTCTTGTCACTTCCCCTATTCTTGCGAACATCAATTTTGCCCCATCTCTCACAGACCCATCTTTTCAAGTGTGGCATAGGAGAGGGATTAAATGTGTGATGGACCTTTTTAAGGAAGGGCACTTCATTTCCTTTGAACAGCTAAAGAAAGACTTCAGCATCCCTCAGTCACATTTCTTTAGATACCTACAGGTGCGGAGTTATGTTAAAACACACTTCTCTTTAACAACCCCTCAGAGTGCATGGATAGATGAGTGTTTGAACATGGACCCAGTTGACAGAGGTCTGGTGTCTGTGTTATATGATAATATCCAGAGGGTTGCCGTCATATCACTTAACCGTTTGGCAAGGCTGTGGGAGGAAGAATTAAGAACCACCATTTCAGATGTGGATTGGCAGGCAGCAATTACATTGGTATACTCCTCCTCAATATGTATTCGACATGGGTTGCTGCAATTTAAGGTTCTGCACAGGTTACATTTATCTGCAAGTAAACTAGCATCAGATGCAGGCAGGACCCAGCTAGCCTCAGTCACATGTTTTGGCTTTGCCCGAAACTGTCTCTATTTTGGACAGGTATATTTGATACATTTTCATATATGTGTAATAAAGTTATCAGTCCCAACCCATTGACTGCATTATTTGGGGTTGTCCCTCAGGAGACACCAATAACTAGGCACCAGGCTGAGGCTATAGCATTCTCCACTCTTTTGGCTCGACGTCTAATACTCCTTAGTTGGAAGAAGGTTACACCCCCCTCTCATAGGCGTTGGGTGGAGGAGGTGATGTCCCATCTCAAACTTGAACAACTTAAATACACTGCCAGGGGCACTACTCATAGATATTATAAAGTTTGGCAACCATTTCTATTGTATTTTGAGGATGAACTCCCTTCCCTTAATATAGTGTAGTCTAAGTCCCCCCCCCCCCCTACTATTTCCACATGCATGTGCAATGAAGAACTGCTTGCTGCAAGTAAATGCAGAACAGCTTACACGTACTGGCATACATATAGGCTGCTCAACGCAATGAAGACATGCTTACATATCCACTATACGATTATGAGATTTTTCTTTGTGTTGATATAATAGAATTATTGTGTTGCAACTCATGGCGGTTAGTCATTCACAGTTTGGAGGCCTGTTGAGCTGGCTGCTGCACGCAATTGGGATACAATACAGAAATAACGTTCCCACCTGGATTTTATTGACATGATAAAATCATGTCAAAAGGGGGAATGTTATAATTGTTCTATGTTTCGAGCTATCATGTATATGTGTATTCTGTATTTCTCCACTGAACCTATGATCTTGTTTTGTACTTTTCTACTGAGCACAATGTATGTACTTGAAGATAACATGACTGGTTAGAACTGGTTTTCATACCAGGAGATGGCTGAAACTCCTCTATTTTATCAGTTAGATTTACGCCGTACCACCAACATCCACACATGATTTATTTCAGTAAGTCCAACCTCTGTACAGGGCAGGCCCAGCCCCAGAAGATAAATGTGAATCATTTTCGTACATCGGGGCTCCTTCTGACTGAGATCCTGCGAGAGCTCTGTCACTCCGAGCCCAGCGCTGCATTTACTTTACCTGTGACCGAAATAAAGTTTACATCTGTGAACTGAACATTGCTCCAGGTTGTTCTTGGGCTTCCAACTAAAGAATCAGGTTAACAGGGGCAATTTCTTTTTTGTCCTTTGTTTAATTTCCTTTGGATATTCTTGGTTACCTCACTTTGTTTTCTTAATATGAATTTGGTGATCTGTGGTTTTCTTTACTTTGCTTCCTGGGTTGACTGATTTTCCCCCATATTTAAGTTAAGCAGGGGTTGTATGGTGCGAGGATGTATTTGTTTTCTGTTTCTTTCTTTATAAAAACCAAGATCTGTGAGTAGTTTTTTTGGTTGGGAATTTGTAACATTTTGGGGTTTGTTAGTTTCCAGTACAGGTTGGCTGTTTGGTGCCTACAGGTGGTGAGTCACTAGGTGGAGGGTTTCCCCTCTCTGGTTTCTTTTGGTTGCATGCTCTCTCAAATCTCTGTGCCCTGTTTTTGTAATACATTGTTTGGGTATTTATTGCACGATTTAATTTGCGGTGTATTCTAATACGTTCTTTTTTTCTTGCTTTGCAGTGTGTGTGTGTGTGTGTGACCCTCTCCCCTCCTTGGTGGTGGTGACTCCCCTTCCCCTCACTCCTGTAGGTTTCCCTGACACCCCTGCCTGTACTGGTACTGACCCTTAGTATGGTGGTATGTTTTAGAGGATTTTAACGTATCTTTTCTTTTTGTAATAAACTGTCTTTTTAACTGACCACCCTTTTTGCCTGATTATTAACACCCCAACTAAATTTTGTTGAAATAAAGTCAAAAAATCAATTTTAAACTAGAAACTCATGTCTCTGCTTATCTTATTATAAGAATCTGTACAGTAAATGGTTATTCTCTGGGTGAAATTCCCAGGGTGGCGTTGTCACACTTAAAAATATAAATCAGAGTAAAATAAGGTGTTGCAGGGATGACGTGTTTTTGTAGGCCAACCAGGAAGTTAGCATCACCCAGGTGAGATTGAGCCTGTGTGACATCATTCTGTGCACCGCTACAAGTGCTGTTACACCACTGACTTTTATTCCCACCCGCTGGTGCACAGCTGGACACCGAACTCCCCACTAAAAGTCAACACCGGCGGTGTTCCAAAAGGCCAAAAAACTAATTCTGTTTTATGTAACCCAGGATTTCAATGACATCGGCAAAACACATGCATCAATACAGTGAACTGAAATATGAACTTGAAATAAGAAACCAAAAGCTGTAAAGCTGTGTCAATCAATATTTTTACATCACTATTGAATCAAATGACGCTCCATTATGTGTAAGGGGGTTGTGAACAACACCTGTGCAAGAACCTTTGACAGACACAATACTCTCACTATGAACAGTAAGACGACAGTATGGCGAATACTTAACAATACTATACACAAATACAATTATACAGGAAGTATGTATATTTCAAGAATTTATTATTTATTATCATTTTTCCAATTATTATTATTGTTCAAATTGTAATATATATTATATATACAGTGCTTAACAAATGTATTAGACCACCACCCAGTGTAAGGTGTTTGCTGCCCTAAATGGACAGTACTGCTGATGACCAAAATATTCTTTGATGTTTCTGTAATGGTTAATCCACCAGTATGTGCAAGCTCTTGAATCAAAATGATATCTCGAATTTGTTTTAGTGGTTGTATGTTATTCTTGATTAGTTTCTGACTTCTCAGAGAATTCCAGTGTGCTGGCTCACATTTGAATTCAGTTTGAATTTCTTCACTCCCGTTCAAAATGGGGAAGCGCAGGGAACTCACTGAGAAAGAAAGAGTCCGAATTAAAGCACTTCAAGATGCTGGATGGTCTTTGAGACAAATAGGGCGAGACATTAAGTGTTCTCTCAGCGTGGTCGAGTGTGCCTCGGACTCGATTGCAGAGACCGGTACTTACAAAATGCGTCAAGGAGGAGGCCGAAAACGAAAGCTAACTGAAGCAGATGTCCGGCCCCTCAACATTTTAAGCACTACAGGCAGAAGGGAGACCACTGCTGAGCTTCAGTCGGAGATTAATGCTTCTAGATCAGAATCTGAGAAAAGTCTCCAAAATGACCAGAAGCAGACGACTGAAGGAACAAGGCTTAAAGGGAAGAATAGCTGCTAAGAAGCCGTTATTGAGGCCTGAAAACATCCAAAAACGCCTCACAGTAGCCAGGGAGCACAAACACTGGAAGAAGGTACTCTGGACGGACGAGTCCAAGTTCGAACTCTCCGGTCAGCATCGTCGTGTTTATGTCCGCAGAAAAGCTGGAGAAGGTTTTGATGCTGGATGCGTTGCAGCCACAGTGAAACACGGTGGAGATTCCATTATGGTACGGGGTTCCATTTGTGGACACGGCATTGGGCAAATTAGTTCAAATGTTATTTGCCTAATAGATAACAATACAAGTTTTAGTTTGAAACAGGTTTTTGACAGATTTCTAAAATGTTTGTGTTTTCTCGTTTTTCTGACAGGTGGTCTAATACATTAGTTAAGCACTGTATATATATTTGTTGTAGTGTGTGGGAGGAAACCGGAGGACCCGGGGTAAACCCACGCAGACACGGAGAGGACGTGCCAAATACTGAACCTCCGCGCTGCCCTGTGGCCTGTTACGGCCTGTGTGTGTGTGTGTGTGTGTGTGTGTGTGTGTGTGTGTGGGGGGGGGGGGGGGTGTTGTGTGTTTGTGTGTGTGTGTGTGTGTGTGTGTGTGTGTGTTTCTGTCTCACTCCTGCTGCTGCGTCTTGTATTTGCGGCGGTGTTTGGGAGTGACACACTTCTTGAATCGCCTCCACACAGAAGGCTTCTTCGGCGTCTCCTGGAGCGTCTCCTGGACCGTCTCCTGGACCGTCTCCTGGAGTGTCTCCTGGATTGTCTCCTGGACCGTCTCCTGGACCGTCTCTGGAGCGTCGGCCTGTTCGGGGACCTCAGCGGTCTCCTTCAGGGGGAGGGCCTCCTGGATGAGCGCGCACATTTGCGTCTTCATCTGCTTGGTGAGCGCCTCCACCTTGTCCTCCAGCGCCTCACTGGCCTCTTCCTGGGCCTTCAGCTTGGACGCCAGCTGGAGGCTGGAGCTGGTCATCTCCTGCAGCTGCCTCTTTAGGTCCTCCAGCTGCTCGGAGGTCGCCTCTTCTCTGCAGGCCTCTTTCTGCTTCATCGCCTCCATCTCCTGCTGAAGGGCTTCTTTTTCTGCTTCCAGCCTCTTAACCAGCTTCAGGTCCATGGAGACTCTCTCCATAAACTGGCGACTGACTATCTCCAGTTCTGTCTTGGGGGCGCAAGACTGAGGTGGACCGTTTTTAGCTGCGCTTTCCAGCTCTTTATAGTCCTTCAGGAGCTCCTCTTTGAGGTGGTCAGTGGTAGTTGACTCATTCAGGGGCTCAGCTGGAAGCGCTCCGGAGGACAGACTCATTTTTTTGATGTCTTCTTGGAGCCTCTGTACCTCCTTTTCACGCTCGACTCTCAGGCTAATCTCCTCCCTCAGTTTTCCCTCTATTGCCTGGAGGCTGCTCCTGTCGGCGGTTCTGTTGCGCTCCGCCATCATCCTCATGGCTTTCTCCTGCTTTAGGTAATAGTTGGATACCTGCAGGCGCCTTTTCAGATCTTCCACCTGCATCAGGTGGTTTTGTGGCTGATATCTTGCCCGCTCTGGATTAGTTGGGGCCTGGGGCCGGGACCTCTCTCTTCGGCGGAGAGTCTCGGCTTGCGGCCGGTAAGGGAGGTCCAGCATAGTATGGTTATTTATGTACTCCATCAGTGTCAGGTTCGTGGGACTTGAGGATTCTTCCTGTCTGTTCAATAAAGACTTGCTAGAACCAAGCTCTTGTTTGAAGAGAAGTGTTTTCAGTACTTGTCGAAGTGTCTTTCAAACTGTTTTTGTCACTCGGGTTGTGTCTCCTAAGTGCTTCAAGTGTTTGCGATCAACGGTAGCGACTTCTGACTGGCGCCCCCCTTGTACACAAGCGAGAATTCCGGAACACATCAAAGGCTTGAGTGTCCAACATTCTATTGACAGACGATCTTTTTTCGTACTTTGACATCATAGACTCATCAAAGCCACAGTCTGTGATCCAAATGGGAACAAAATGGCCGCCCCACCCTTCAACATTCAATTGAATGAAAATACTTTTTACTCCATTACATTCATTTTAAATCTTGTTATTTTTCAAATTGTACATTTAAAAAAAAAAAAAATGTATTGTTGTATATGATATTGTAAGTTCAATTGAGCTCCACCTTGACAGTTAAATGAACATGACCGTTAACATGCTGCATACATGGAAAGGCATCAGTAATAATATAAAATTATATGTGATGAATATAACAATTAAAGGTGCTTTCTGCATATAAGTATGTTTACTTCAGATACTTTAAATACTGTACTTTTACTTCAGTAAGATGTTGACTTTTACTTAGGGGAGTACTTTTACTGTGCTTCTTTTGCTTCTTCCACAACTAGTTTTCTGATGCTGTTAAACAAGAAAATAGTCTTACATTTTCTCTCATGATCAGGTGGAGAACACGCCAAAAAAAGGCATTTTTTTCCATCCACAACTCTTTAGTTCTAACTGCAAATAAATCTTAACACAAAAAGCGATTGGCCCTTTTTCTGTGACACCTCAATTTAAAAGAATAGTTTGAAATTTGAGATATGTGTGTATCTGCTTTCTTTTCAACAGTTAGATGAAAAATCAATCAATGTCAGTCTCACGTTTGTGTTTGAAATCCGGAGTTGGAGTCAGGATGTGGCTAGCTTAGCATAAGGACTGGAAGCAGGGGGGAAACCGCTAGCCTGGCTAACGCTACACTAACACGCTGTGGCTCATTTGTTTAATGTGCACACCCCAAGAATTTCATCTCACTCGCAGTCAAATCATAAGAAACACTATAATGTAGCTGTACGTTTGATGGTATCCAGCATCACTGACGTCCTGGATGGAAACAGGGGTCATCGGCGCCTTGGTCCTCCTCAGATCCACAGTCAGCTCCTTTGTCTTTGTCACGTTGATGTTATAATTGGCTATGTTTCGAGCTATCATGTATTCTGATTGTATGTATTCTGTATTTCTCCACTGAACCTGGGTCATTCCAGAATTGGAGGACATTTTACGTCCCACCCATCAAATTTTAAATAATCCATATACAAAATACTAAAATATGCAGTTTCTCTGTAAATTGACTTGACTTGTCTTGAGACCAAATCTAAAAAAACTAGGAGAAAAAAATGCTTGAAAATAGTTTTGAAAATACCAAATAAGTCTGGAGTACCCCCTAAAATGCCATTTTTCTCTTGTCCCACCCCCCTGATGACCAAATTGAATCTCAAATAAAACAGTCAAAATGAAATTTAAATCTAATTTTTTTGGTATTATTTGTTTCATTGCTGTTTCTTGTAACTGTGGGAACAATTTTCTTTAATAAACATAATATTTCAAATAATAATTATTATTTATGGAACATGTGTCCCACAACATGCACGCAACCCTGTTACCATAACCTTTTTAGCATGGTAGAAGAAGAAGAAAGCAGCGAATCACACGATACGCTGGAATTGCCATCATCAAACAGTTTTCCAAAAGAATGGACAGAGCAAAGGTATGTCCTCTTTTTTATTTTTCATATTTTTATAACATTGTTAGCCTTGATTGAATGTCTCACTCTACCTCGTGCAACCCTGTTATGCATATTATCAGGATAAGACCTTTTTTTTTCTTTTTCTTTTTTAGTTTTTTACATAAGTAAGTGTGTCCTCTTGGTCAGCAGTAACACCAGCTAGCTAAAAAGCTAGCTTGTACTCCTGAGAAAAAGCTAACATTAGCATGGATTTGCAACCCTGTTACTGTGATTAGAGTAACAGGGTTGCACTACATTAACAGGGTTGCATTTCCTCGAGTTTACTCAGACTTCAGAAACTATTATTTATGATTCAATTCAATAATTTACATTATCTGAAATAGAATTTAGTTAATCTACATATTGTAAACACTTTCCTGAATTTTACAGACTGTATTGTTTCCTTTAATTTCCTGATGGTAGTCTAAATTGATTATGGTTGCAGGAACTACCTTGATGGGATGATTAACTTGACATAAGTCAAACTGCATTCAAACAATGAGTTACAATTCATAATAGGGGACACTAAATTAAGTTAGATAAATTGCTTTTCTTACAGTGTGGCCCACCATTGAGTGCTGCTGAAAAGATGCTGATGTACAGAGGAGACAACAGTACTTACTAAAAGAAAGAGAGAAATGGAAAAAAGATGTAGAAACAGGAAAGAAGTTGCTTCAAAAAGACCTCTACAGATAGTGTCTCCTACCTTCAGTGGGCAACTGTTGACAAAAAGCACAAAGATGATTCTGGAGTAACCTCAAAGGTCACTTTGAAAAAAGAATATGAATCCTCACAAGAAGAGCTGGTGGAAACATTTGCCACTTTGCTCCAGAAGTTTAAGCGTCATCTCTACAACATCAGGCAGCAGTATGCTTTCTCACGGGCCCTGAAGCAGAACCTCCCTGCCAACGAATGTGTACTTCATGTTGATTTCTCAGAAAACTATGCTTGCAAATACAGTGCAGAAGTGCAATCTGTTCATTTTGGTGCGTCCCACCAACAGGCCACTTTACACACCGGTGTTTATCATGTGGGGGGAGAATCGGCCCCTACATCCTTCTGGACCATATCGGCATCAAGATTGAAGGGACCACCTGCAATATGGAAACACATGGACCCCATTCTGAAGGAAATCAGAGAAAAATTCCCAGATGTGACAACTGTGCATTTTTTGAGCGATGGGCCCTGCACACAATACAAACAGCGTAGAAACTTTTACCTTTTTTGCACTGAAATTTTTAAGAAGGGGTTTACAAGGGGAACTTGGAATTACTTTGAAGCCAGTCATGGCAAAGGAGCCCCAGATGGCATAGGTGGCACACTGAAGAGGAGGGCTGAGGAGTTGATATTCCCACGCCAATGTCCCTTTACCAGGCTCTGAATGATGGACAAACAAAGGTGAAATTGTTTTACATTCAGGAGCAAGATGTGGATGATGCAGTGAAGGAAATGCCAGCTGACCTTCCAGCGGTACCATCCACAATGAGGCTTCACCAGGTATTCACTTCACTATTTCTCCATGATTCTTATTTAGGTAAAGCACTTTGAACTAACTTGTGTATGACTGATCTTGCCTTGTCTTGCCAGGTGATTACTCTTTCACCTGGGAAAATGTTGTACCACGACATCAGCTGCATGTGTTCTGCAAATGGGAATCTGGAATGTAATTGCCAAAAAACCAAAAGCTTCAGCTTTAATTCCACAGATGACCACACAGAACTCCTAACACATAGCACACCAGAAGAAGAGCAGTGGCATACTCCAGAGGTTGTGGGTAAATGGTGTGTCCTGCTGTATGAGGGCTACATCTACCCAGGGATCATCCAAGAGGTGAATGAGACCCACTGCCAGGTGAAATGTATGCACAAAGTGGGGGAAAAACGCTTTTTCTGGCCGTTGAGGGAGGATCGCCATTGGTATCCCTTTGAGGATATGCTGACCATCATTCCACCACCGCAAAATATTACATCACGCCACCTGGCCATTGCAAAAGACCAATGGAGTTCTCTGGTCAGCCATGAGAAATAAAGTGGAAAATTAGAAAACCGATGTTCTAAAGCAGATGGCAAGTTTTAGCCTGTTAAGTGTTAGAGTGAAATGTTTTTAGCTCAGTTAGAGTGAATATGTTGATAGGCTAGGGCAGCCAGCCATCAATAGTAAGGTCAATAAAAAGCAATGTGGTGTTGTTGTTGTTGGGTGTTGTTAATAGAGAAATAGTGCTGACAAAGTATTAAAAGTTATTCAAAGTATACTTTGGTGTGTTGAGCATTTATTTCTCACTTTTATATAATGATCTATAATCAGAAATAATGTAGCTAGTCATCCCTCTTACTTTATGCAACCCTGTTTCCTTATCATTATAATTGAAAATAATCACAAATTACTTTCTCAGCTCAAAATGGTTTGACCCATTTTCCTTTAAAGAGTTTATGTAATTATATGCAAAATGTGTTAAGAGTAAATATTGTAAAATAAATACTGAAATTGGTAAAGTGAAACATGCCATTATTGAAAAGTTGGGCGAGACAGACTTTGAAAGTTGCTAAGAATTAATTTAAATCAAGTCATATGTGAAACCAAATGGTTATTCAGAGAGAATGTTACTTTCTTTACTTAATGGAAAAGGAATTATATTTCAGAAATCCATTAATGTACTTTTTTCAGGTTCCTGAACTGAACATGGCTCCAGTTTGTTCTTGGGCTTCAAACTAAAGAATGGGGCTAACAAATTGGTGCCGGTGACCCGGATTGGCTGACTCTGAGACTGCGTCCGATTGAGGACCGCCGGAGTCGATCAAAGGAGACACTTTTTCAGACAATTTCAGGCGCCTGAAACAAAAAGGTAAGCAGAAAACCTCTTTTCTACTTGGAATTTCTGCACATTGGGCATACCAAAACAAATTGTCTGAATAAGATTATTCCCTGATCGCTAAAAGCGTAGTCATTTTCTTTTGGAGAATGATTAATGATTGTTTGATTTTTACTGAAATGGTCACATGTAAAGTAAAAAACACTTAGTCTCACGTGAGGGAAAGTGAATAAGTGTCCTAGTTTAGTTTGAATCGGCTGGAATAAAAGGCATATTGTCTTCTAAATTATTAAAGGACATTTTTGATTCCGGGGTTAGCCCGATGCCGGGAGAAGTTTGATTGTCCCGATGCCGCGTTAGGTGAAGACTCGAGTACAAAAAAGAAAAATTTAAAAATAAATAAATAAATAAATAAATTCCCGGAATAATTGTAAAGATACAATCTTTATGAGGACACAGGGATAAGTTTGTTATTTTTCATACAAATGTGGGGTGGTTTCCTACTTGATTGATATTTTTACTGTGCATGTGTCGGTGTATCGGACAGTACAGACTGCTCGAAAATTCCTGCACTAACACGGATCTCAAGTCGTTGTGTGCATGGAGGATTGGAATAGCATAAAAGGGGATATTTTAGTCAAGGTGTTACAGAAGGTGGTGATTTAAAACGAGTGAATAGACTGGGAAAACCCTCAACGATCAAGCGCACAGAGTAACAGACTCCGTGTAGATGCTTCTTGATCGGGTCCTCACTCGGGCACTGTGCCACTCACCCTCTCTGAATAACACATGGAATAGTGTTTATAAATGTCGCAGAAAGTTGTGGGTAAGTGGCGGGATTGCAAATCCGGCTCTTTGGGGTCGGTGTTAGCTGAAACAATAGTGAGATGGCAGAAGAAAGTTCCAAAAGATGAAACAAAGAAGGGATTAGAAAGGTTAGAAGATTGGACGGGGGAAGTGCAGGACAAAGGGATGTTTGGAGGTTGTGAAAGCGTTCCACCAAAAGTGAGCGATTTTAATATGTTCATGAAGCAAGCTACAGAAAGTCTAGAGCAGAGCACAGTAACGGTACAAGAGGCAGGAAGAATGCAGAAAGGGAAAGCAGGACAAGTAGTAAAAAAGGCAGAAGGGTTTTTGGCCAATGTTTTATGGGAGAAGTTAAATTCTCCATCTAATCACCGTCCTCTGTGCAATCCATATATCAAATGCCAGTTAAGACCTTGACTCCTCCAGAGACACAGCAACCGGAACAAAAAGATAAGACGGCGCATGACCAAACTCCCACGGCTCCCCCTCCTGCCTACGCAGAAGCACGAGCTATGATGGAGGCCCTCCAACATCAGAGGCCACTGACACAGTCTGACACAACACATGCAGCCCAGAGCTCACCTCCTATGATGGGCCCTTTAGTGGTCATAAGGAATGGCCTGCTGCAAACAGCTCCGTTAACGTTAAAACAGCACTATCTACAGCATGCAACCTACATACTCCCAAGTACTGTGAACCGTTTCATCTGGATGTTGATGAAAAGAACGGCTTCGTCAACCGTTCTTTTTCAAAAGGGGGGGAGTAGGAGTACAACAGACCGAGAAGTGTTAATGTACTACAACACGAGATAGTAGCTCCGGCTGGACTACTAAATTTGCTATGCCAAGAAGCCCACAGTAGAGGTCACTGTGCGAGCTCAAAAGTAACAGCTCTCATTTCTCAGCATTAGTGGCACCCCCACCTTAAAGACATCACTAAATATTTTGTACAGTCATGTGAAATCTGTAATCAGTTCAATCCAAAGGTTTCACTCAAGGCAGGACTACGAAGTTTTCCACTTCCTGATGCCCCATGGAAGGAGATAGTGATTGATTTCACTGACATGGGTGCAGATCACAGAGTTGAGGGCAAGAGATATCTCTTAGTCTGTGTAGATCCATTCTCAAGGTGGGTTGAAGCCACACCTACCAGAACTGAAAAGGGGAAAGAAGTCATAAAATGGCTAACAAGGGAAATCATTCCCAGATTCGGAGTACCAGAAGTAATAAGATCTGACAACGGCACTCATTTCTCCAATGAGGAGTTAGGAGAAGTTCGGTGCAGTTTACCATCCAGCATCTCAGGGACTAGTAGAAAGGGCTAATCGTACTATCAAAGAAGGATTGGCTAAAGTCTGCGCAGACACAAAACTAACCTGGATCGAAGCCCTCCCTATAGTGCTATTTAACCTGAGATCCACTCCAAATGCGACAATGAATGTCAGCCCACATGAGATTTTGACAGGAAGGAAAATGCCCTGTCCATTTACTACTGCACCAACAGACACTCCACCTGTATTATTACAGTATGAAGATCTGAGTGAGTATGTTAAACAACTGAATAACACTGTGATGAGCATCTCTCAACAGGTCACGGAAACTGACTCACCAAAGAACTGGACCACGACACATCTCCTTTTGAAGTGGGAAGCTGGGTCCTAAGGAAAGTCAATAAGCTCAATTGGTCCTCCCCCAGGTGGAAGGGACCGTACAAAGTAGCAGAGGCTACATCACATTGTGTGAAAGTATGGTTGACTGAAGACAGACTAAGCAACTGGATCCATAAGACGCACCGTGCACTGACTCAAGACCCTACAGAGAGAACACTGACTGAGGTTCGGACTGACTTAGGAACCTCACCGACTGACAATGACTACAACACTGGAGATGAGAACCTACCAGAGACTGGACAGACCTCAACTGACAAAATCTTCCAAAAACACTCCACTATGGAGACTAGGTTGTAGTACTCGAGCGGCTGTAACTATCATTTGACTTATATCAGAACTCCCCGACCTACATAGATGCAATTGGAGTCCCCAGAGGTGTCCCTGATGAATATAAATTGGTTGACCAAGTCGCCGCAGGGTTTGAGTCATCCCTGTTTTGGTGGGTCGCTGTAAACAAAAACGTGGATAGAATTAATTACCTTCATTTTAATGTTCAAGGGCTCAATATGACTAGAGATGCCATTGCCGGACTACATGAACAATTGGCGGCTACTTCTCTGATGACTTACCAAAATAGAATGGCCCTTGATTTCCTCCTAGCTGAAAGAGGTGCGTGTGCTATGTTTTCCCAAGATTGCTGTGTGTTGGTCCCTAACAATACAGCCCCAGATGGCTCCATAACTCGAGCCCTTTCTGGCCTCAAAACTATGTCGGAAGAGTTAGCAGAACACTCGGGGATAGACAATCCGTTATCTGATTGGCTAAACAGAGCCTTTGGCAGGTGGAAAACATTAATTATGTCTGTGTTTCTTTCACTAGTTGTTGCAGTGACTGTGTTAACCTTATGTGGATGTTGCTGCATGCCATGCATCAGGCACCTCTGTCTAAAGTGTATTACCACAGCCATTAATGATAAATTCCCCACACCACCTCCTTACCAATTATCACAACATGCAGGAGAAACTGTTCCACTGGTCTCCCTCTCTGAGCCCGGAGAGGATGAGACTGAAGTTTACAAGGACGCTGACGAAGATTTATACTCCTGAACCCCTGTAGATATACAGGTTTTGCTAAAGTTAACACATACCCACATATAGCATTATATACACGTACAGGCGTGAGACTCCTAGTTTTCTCTTATGATTATTGTGCTCATTGCAGACATGTTATCAGTAGAGTTGTGGAAGGTTGTACTCTCCTGGGAAAGAGGTTCTGTTCCCGGTACCATGATGGCTACTCCTGATATGAACTGTTTAGCTTATGCTTTTACCTTATAATTGTTTTGTTTAGGGAGTCCGGGATGGGCAGCGCCATGTGAAGACGTAGTTTTGTTGGGCTCCTCACGGGACTACAACAAATCTCTCTTTTTAAAACTCTCTGTTCTTAAACCACTCTCTACGACCCTACGCGCATCTATAAACAAGTTAGGTCGACAAGATTTTTCAACTGCGGAGAGGAAAATGCCAAGAAATCGCCAAGGAAACAAGTCGGAGCCGGAGGCTAACGCTAATGCTAGCGCAGCAGACGATGCAGACGACGATAATCAACAGGCAGTGCTGCTGGCCATTGAGTCTTTAAAGCAAGATTTGATGGCGAAAATGGAAGAAAAGGCGACAGCTCAGTCGGCAGAGCTCCGGAGTCAGATTGGCCAGATTCAGACTGAACTACGATGTGCGGTGGATCAAGTTGATAAGCGAATGGAGGCGGCCGAGAGCCGAGTGCCTGAGCTGGAGGCTGAGGTTGGCGGTCGCTCGGACTCGTTTGCCACTATGGAAGCAGACGTCAGCCAGATGAAAAAAGAGCTGGTCACACTGAGAGATCGCTGCGAGGATTTGGAGGCGAGATCGCGGCGTTGCAATATACGCATAACGGGAGTAAAGGAAGGCCGTGAACATGGGAAACATCCGTCTCAGTTTGTAGCAAACCTGCTTAAAGAAGCTCTGAATCTCGAGAAGCCCCCGACCATAGACCGGGCACACCGCACCCTCCGTAGTAAGCCGGCGCAAGACAACCTCCCACCTCGGGCGTTTGTGGTGAAGTGCCATTACTTCTCCGAAAAAGAGTTGCTTCTGAAGAAAGCCATGGAGAGGAGGGCAGTGACTACCGCAGACGGCGACCATATCCGAATCCTGCCGGATTTCACCCAGACCGTGAGTAAACAGCGGGCGGCCTTCACCGAGGTGAGAGGGCTGCTTCGGAGCTGTGAGGCAGTCCGTTACGGCCTGAGATACCCTGCGACATTAAGAATAACCACAGCGGATGGTCAAGAGGCAAGTTTCAAGGATCCGAAGCAGGCTAAGGAGTTTGTTGTAAAGAGGGTGATGCACGAGGCTTCATAATGTGCGTGCTTCGGTAAGTGGCCACTGACTGAAGTACCAGTCTAATTAAGCTGGGAGACGAAGACCAGACACATCAAGGACAGTTTTCTTCCCCTTTGAAAAACTCTGGTGTTCTTTTTTCCCACCTGAAGTGATCTTGGTGTCCCTGTTGTCAACAATTGAATATGTACACACTAGTGGAGGAGAGCTAAGGCTTCTATTCTGCTGTAGTTTCACGTTCAGGACTGCTTAATTCCACTACTTGAAAGACTCTGATTTCCTTGCTGTCTACGCACGCTCAAAGAGGAGTGAAACTATGGAGGCAAGTTTGAGTCTCTTATTATGGGGATCCAATTATGTGGGACATCTTTTGTTTTTATTTTACTTCATGGTACTTATTTTTACGACTGTTTAACCTCCTATTTGGAATATTTCGACTTCTGTTTAGGTCTGTTAACATACTATACTATCAGCATACTCAGCTCTAATAGATACACTGTATAAGAATTAACCCTTTAAGGTCCGCACCAAGAAAAAAGCAAAGGCATTTGCATTTTTTATTCACTGAGGATAATATTAACAACAATCAATTGTTTTTTTTTAAATCAGACCCCACAGTTTTTGAGATATAGGCCTCTACCAAACGGTTGAGAAATGCGTTTATAATAAACGTATCATATACTTTAATGTATACAACAAACATTGAGAAAAAGTACATTGTTTTTCAAGAAATGAACAGAATTTGCTTTTGTCATTAGTGTCAACAGCACAAATATTTTTTGCTGGTCGTGCAACAGCACAAATGTTTTTTGCTGGTCGTGCAACAGCACAAATGTTTTTTGGTGGTCATGCAACAGCACATGGTTTTCGACCTGTGGAGAAACTGCACTAATGATTTTGGTCAGGGGTGCAACAGCACTTATTTTGTCTTTTGTTGTTGACCATTGTACGCATTCTATTTCTGGTGGTATGCTGCGAAGCATTCCTGCTTTGCATTCAAACACAGGAATACATGACATTTCTGGCATTTCCATCTCGACACTCCCTTTGTACAGAGGTTGCATCGCCCCCGCTTGTCAGAGTGATGTGGCCAATGTCCAAAGTTGTCATATCGCACATCTGGTTGTGGTTGGGAGGGTCTTGGGGTATTGGATTTTTTCTGAGATGACATCTGTGGTGGAGAGGATGATAATGGTCGGCCAACTTTGGATGCTGGTTTGTTGACTTGTGCCAAAGTGTGTGCAACTGCCAGACGGAACCTTTTGAGAGGCAGTGGGGTTTCGTTCAGGAGGCTGCAGTCCCTCTTGTAGACGAGCCAGGCATTTGAGATGCACAGGTCAAGAATGTATCCAAACAGGGGAAGGTACCATCGCCTGGATTTGGCTGGGGTCTTATACATGTGTACCAGCATGTCAGAGAGATCAGTGCCTCCCATATGCTGATTGTAGGCAGGGATGAGTGATGGGCACGGGACGGCGATCTTTGTGTTGGCATCTTTGCTCCACCGTTTGACAGAGGAAAGAGGTGTGATCCCAGCGGCACTGCTAAGAAGGCTCACACATTTGTTGTCAAACCATTTCACTGCGAGCAGCCCTTCAGCAGACCTGTAGTCAAAAGCTCCACGTCCTTCCTTCATCAGCTCTTTGTCCGTCTTTAAGGTTGCTCCACCCATGCGGTTTGATCGGACAGTGCCAATGCACCTGATGCCCAGGTTCTCGTGCAGGTTTTGGACCAAGTCGAAACTGATAAAGTAGTTGTCACAGAAAACAACTGAAAGTCGTGGCAGTGTTATAGTTTTGCAGAGCGTTGTCACCAGTTTGGCCCCTAGAAGCAGTGCCTCCTCCTGCTCAGTTAGGGCAACATTGAAGAACGTGGACGCCCCCTGATAGAGCAGAAAGTCATGAATGATGCCAGATGAACTGGCCCGGCCCCACTTGTCTGGCTTGTTGGCAATATACTGGCGAAGAGAACCAGCCCTTGTGCCTTTATACGCCACCATGACCTCATCCACACTGTGCTGGTAAGTGGATGGGATCAGAAGACACTGCTGACGAAGCATGTCAAAAAGGGGGCGGATTTTGTAGAACCGGTCTGGAGTGCCATCGCACTGCTGAGTATCATTAAAGTGAATGAATCGGCGTAACAGCTTGAGTCTCCTCCTTGGCATAATATCAGCTATCACGCTGAACCGCAACTCATGGTGCCAGTAGTCATCGATGGCTGGGAAGCTGACAACACCCATGAAGAGTAGCATTGCCAGGAATTTTTCAATCTCTTCAGGACTGGTACTGATTGGATCTCCCAGTTCCTGGGCAGAGTAGAGATTGGTTTGCTCAGTGATATATTTAATCATCTCAACGGTGAAGAGCGTTTGAAAATACTGAAAGGGTGTCTTTACAGCATCAGGGGGGTTAAAACTTGAGTCTAGAACCTGGAATGTCTCAATGTCTTCACGTAGCCACAATCTTCTTCTGCCGTTCTTTGCACCTGGAAGTGATGGGTCAGGTGTGTCCTGTAGCTCATCCAAAGAAACTGTTTTAAGGGAGTTTTTCCCCTTTCTCCTCTTCTTTTTGGATGGTGGTTGTGAGGATGAACTTGTTGAGGCAACCTCCTCCTCATCCATAGACTCAAAAGATGTTTCCCCACTCTCTTCTGCTGGTGAGGGCAGATAATCTGGATCCTCTACAGGGTCATCATCACTCAGATCTGCATCTGAGTCCTGAGGATTTTCTGGCACAAGGGCCAGAAAGGTGCGTGGTCCTGCACCGTAAAATCTTTTGGCCTCCATCTATCATGTGTAAAACAGAAAGAAAACAATTTGTATTACAAACCATGTACTATTACAGTGCTAGTCATATGATAATACACAAACATAGTCAATTTGTTACTATGACATAATAGTAACACCAGAACTGATATTAATTCTACCAATTTATTCTTGATATTTACCATATACAGTACATAATACACATGAAATGTCTCACAAATGGTGAAACATGATATTGATAAAATATTTTTCATCAAGGTTCAATTAAATAACATTAAATTAATCATTTTAACAACAATGAATGGTCAGAACATTTTTATTTCATTGTAAATAGCAAATTTTACCAACATGAGCTAGCTTCTCTACCTTTACCATAAAATGACAATTCAACCGTTTGGTAGAGCATGTTTTTAAAAAATTATTTGACCCTTATAAGACTTATTTTGTTGCATAAAGTTACATAACTCTGTTAAAGAACACTTCTGAGATGATAATATGTCAAAAAAAAACAGTCTTACCTTTGAAAATTCCGCCGAAATCTGTCATCAAAGGAGGAGTGAATTTTCTCTGTGTCACTTCCGATTTGAAGGGACACTGAAAAGGCATACTGCTCAAAGACACAGTGCCATCTAGGGGATTTTTTGAGCATTTTGCAACTACACCAAACGGCAGAGATGGCTCATTCAGGTTGAGTTAAGATCAATGCATTTTTCAATGAGGTATAGTGACTTAAAGTGTGGTCTACCAAATAGTCAAGCAGGACCTTAAAGAGTTAAGAGTTCTACATTTGCTCCCGTGGGGAGCTCACATGGTAAGCAGTTTAGGAGAAGAGGGTGACTGGAAGAGCAGACAGTCTCCATGCGAGAGACAAGCCATGCTGTGTTCATGTTTTTGTTTATAATGTTTAAGATTGTTAGGGTTACATGTTGCCTGATGTTCTTTGAATGTGTGTTTTTTGAACGTGTGTGCACGTACCACCCCCCCCCCCTTTTTTTTTTTTTTCTTCTTCCCTTTTCCTTTGGCTATCACTCTATCAGGGAACCTCCATTGCAGTTTTTTCAGAACCACCAACAACAGGTCACAGAGATGAGGCAGTGGCACTATGTGAAAGGTCAACTTGATGGCGTGTGATAAAGGTACAGGCAGGGCCGACACCATGCTGGTGAGTTGAAATGTAAGGGGATTGAATCAACCGGTTAAGCGAAGCAGGGTATTTTCTCGATTAAACAAATTAAAAGCTGAAGTAGTGTATTTGCAGGAAACTAACCTGTTGAATAAGGACCAAGCAAAACTCCGCAGAGGAGGATTCACACAAGTTTTCCACTCTGATTTCGGTCACAAAAGTAGGGGGGTGGCTATTCTCCTGCATCAAAATGTACTGTTTGAAGAGTCTAACATCATAAAGGACAAAAATGGTCGCTATGTTATCATTCAAGGGAAACTGTTCAATAGGCCGCTGGTGCTGGCAAATATTTATGCCCCCAATTGGGATAATGTTGACTTCTTTAGAAATCTCTTTTCACTTTTACCAGGTCTGGATTCATATGATTTAATATTGGGGGGAGATTTCAACTGTGTTTTGGATCCGAAGCAGGACCGCTCCAGTACAAAGGTCACTTCACTTAGCAAATCGGCAAGATGCATTAATACTTTTCTTCAAGCCTATGGAGTCATTGACCCATGGAGATTCAAGCATCCAACTTCCAAACAGTTCTCTTTCTTCTCCCCAGTACATCAAACCTACTCTAGAATTGATTATTTTTTAATAGACCAAAAATTACTACCTATGATTACTCAAGTAGAATATGACAGTATAGTCATTTCGGACCATTGCCCGGTACTTTTGAAGCTTCGGTTTCCAGAAAACATACTTCCTAAACGTACATGGCGCCTTAACTCAAGATTGCTTGCTGATAAAAAATTTGTCGATTTCAAAAATACACAAATAGACTTATTCCTAGAGACTAGTAAGTCTCCTGAGATAAGCTATTGCACGCTGTGGGAAACCATGAAAGCGTATGTAAGGGGACAAGTGACATCCTACACTGCTGGTGAAAATAAAAAGAAATCCAAAAGTGTGGATTAAAGTGGTGGATCAACTACACTCAGAGAGTGTAGAGAACCTCTACAGAGAGAGAATTTTGCTTCAGACGGAATTCGATTCTCTGACAAATGATAATGCTATAGATCTTTATTTAAAAGCTCATCATAATCTCTATGAATACGGGGAACGCGCCAGTAAACTCTTGAGCCATCAACTTAAACAGTCGGCAACGGCTGGTCTTATATCTGCGATAAAGGATGGGGCAGGTAACATAGTTACAGATCAAAGGGACATTAATGCTCAATTTAAGTCTTTTTACGAAAATTTGTATACCTCAGAAGCAGGTGAAGGGGAGTTGGTAAACAATTTCTTCAGTAAACTGGAAATGCCTTCCTTAGACGAATCAGATAAATCAGAATTGGAAAGGTGTATAACCCAAATGGAGATCAATAGCGCAATTAAAAAAATGAAACCCGGAAAGGCACCCGGCCCTGACGGGTTTCCAATAGAATTCTTTAAAACATTTGGTCCTAAATTAATACCATTACTATCGAAGGTATTCAAAGAGGTCCTGGTTAAAAAAAGTCTTCCCCCAACTATGACACAGGCTTCTATCTCTTTATTGTTAAAGAAGAATAAAGATCCGCTAATCTGTGAGTCCTACCGCCCGGTCAGCCTATTATGTTGCGACTATAAAATTCTAACCAAGGTACTGGCTGGTAGGCTTGAGAAAATTATACCTAAGCTGATTCATCCGGATCAGACGGGTTTTATTGTAGGCAGACAACTATCAAGCAATCTTTGCCGAGTATTCAACATTATATATCAACCTAACAATGCTGAGCCAGAGCTAATACTGTCCTTGGATGCACAAAAAGCGTTTGACAGGATTGAATATAACTATCTGTTTGCCACGCTAGAGAGGTTTGGCTTTGGTCCTACTTTTTGCTCATGGATTAAAATCCTTTATACTGCGCCTCAAGCCTCCGTAAGAACGAACAAGATAATATCGGACTATTTCCCTCTCTCCCGGGGGACAAGACAAGGGTGTCCCTTGAGCCCCCAGATATTTGATATTGCCATCGAGCCCTTGGCAATAATGTTAAGGAAGACCACTAATCTAGTTGGAGTGCGAAGGGCAGGACATTTGCATAAAGTATCACTTAATGCAGACGACCTCATTCTCTTTCTCTCAGACCCATGTACTACTATATCAATTGCTCTTGAGATCATCACCAAGTTTGGGCAAATTTCAGGATATAAGTTAAATTTAACTAAAAGTGTTTTATTCCCCATAAATGACAAGGCACGCCAGATGTCATTCCAGGACTTTCCTTTCTCTGTTAGTAAGGATAGTTTTACCTACCTGGGTGTTTGTGTCACTTACAAGTATAAGGATCTGTTTGACAGCAATTTCAAAACGGTGTTTAACAAGGCCAAACAGGAAATGGAGCGTTGCTCAACCCTCCCACTGTCACTTGCCGGAAGGATCAACTCAGTAAAAATGACTATCATGCCCAGGTTTTTATTTCTGTTCCAAGCAATACCAGTCTTTATCCCTAAATCCTTTTTTAAGGACTTAAATAAACTCATATCTACTTTCATTTGGAATAAAAAAGTACCACGAATACGGAAGGAATATTTGGAAAGACAAAAAGGAGATGGTGGGCTGTCTCTACCCAATTTTTTGTATTATTACTGGGCTGCTAATATCCACAAATTGATGTTCTGGGTCTCTAATGTATCAGATGATGACTCCCCAGTCTGGTGTCGAATGGTACAGTATTCGAGTAATCCGGTTTCGCTTCGCTCTTTAATTTGTTCTCCACTACCCCTTAGTAAACGTTGTTGGACGAACGACCCAATAATTTCTGGCTGCCTGAAGATATGGTCGCAGTTTAGGATTCACTTTAAGCATAAACAAGCTCTTGTCACTTCCCCTATTCTTGCGAACATCAATTTTGCCCCATCTCTCACAGACCCATCTTTTCAAGTGTGGCATAGGAGAGGGATTAAATGTGTGATGGACCTTTTTAAGGAAGGGCACTTCATTTCCTTTGAACAGCTAAAGAAAGACTTCAGCATCCCTCAGTCACATTTCTTTAGATACCTACAGGTGCGGAGTTATGTTAAAACACACTTCTCTTTAACAACCCCTCAGAGTGCATGGATAGATGAGTGTTTGAACATGGACCCAGTTGACAGAGGTCTGGTGTCTGTGTTATATGATAATATCCAGAGGGTTGCCATCATATCACTTAACCGTTTGGCAAGGCTGTGGGAGGAAGAATTAAGAACCACCATTTCAGATGTGGATTGGCAGGCAGCAATTACATTGGTATACTCCTCCTCAATATGTATTCAACATGGGTTGCTGCAATTTAAGGTTCTGCACAGGTTACATTTATCTGCAAGTAAACTAGCCAAACTCTACCCTGGTTTAGACCCAACTTGCATCAGATGCAGGCAGGACCCAGCTAGCCTCAGTCACATGTTTTGGCTTTGCCCGAAACTGTCTCTATTTTGGACAGGTATATTTGATACATTTTCATATATGTGTAATAAAGTTATCAGTCCCAACCCATTGACTGCATTATTTGGGGTTGTCCCTCAGGAGACACCAATAACTAGGCACCAGGCTGAGGCTATAGCATTCTCCACTCTTTTGGCTCGACGTCTAATACTCCTTAGTTGGAAGAAGGTTACACCCCCCTCTCATAGGCGTTGGGTGGAGGAGGTGATGTCCCATCTCAAACTTGAACAACTTAAATACACTGCCAGGGGCACTACTCATAGATATTATAAAGTTTGGCAACCATTTCTATTGTATTTTGAGGATGAACTCCCTTCCCTTAATATAGTGTAGTCTAAGTCCCCCCCCACCCCTCTCTTTTTGATTTGATTTGATTTTATTTGTGTTTATATGTAACTCTGTATATGCAGTCATGTGTGTATGTGCATATATGTGTATGTATAACTTCTTTGTGTATACCGAGTGATTTATCTGTTTTATTCTCCTGATCTTGTATTTATTTATTATTATTATTATTTATTTTTATTTCTTTCCCCTCTGGTATGGGGTATTGAGTACTAGTGTGAGTGGATAATGTGAAAATCAATAAAAATATTTGAATAATAATAATAATAATTGTTTTGTTTAATCAGCATGGCTCTGTTTACTATTTCCACATGCGTGTGCAATGAAGAACTGCTTGCTGCAAGTAAATGCAGAACAGCTTACACGTACTGGCATACATATAGGCTGCTCAACGCAATGAAGACATGCTTACATATCCACTATACGATTATGAGATTTTTCTTTGTGTTGATATAATAGGATTATTGTGTTGCAACTCATGGCGGTTAGTCACTCACAGTGTGGGGGCCTGTTGAGCTGGCTGCTGCACGGAGTTGGGATACAATACAGAAATAACGTTCCCACCTGTATTTTATTGACATGATAAAATCATGTCAAAAGGGGGAATGTTATAATTGGCTATGTTTCGAGCTATCATGTATTCTGATTGTATGTATTCTGTATTTCTCCACTGAACCTATGATCTTGTTTTGTACTTTTCTATTGAGCACAATGTATGTACTTGAAGATAACATGACTGGTTAGAACTGGTTTTCATACCAGGAGATGGCTGAAACTCCTCTATTTTATCAGTTAGATTTACGCCGTACCACCAACATCCACACTGATTTATTTCAGTAAGTCCAACCTCTGTACAGGGCAGGCCCAGCCCCAGAAGATAAATGTGAATCATTTTGGTACATCGGGGCTCCTTCTGACTGAGATCCTGCAAGAGCTATGTCACTCCGAGCCCAGCGCTGCATTTACTTTACCTGTGACCCAAATAAAGTTTACATCTGTGAACTGAACATTGCTCCAGGTTGTTCTTGGGCTTCCAACTAAAGAATCGGGTTAACAGGGGCAATTGCTGTTTTTGTCCTTTGTTTAATTTCCTTTGGATATTCTTGGTTACCTCACTTTGTTTTCTTTGTTTTCTTAATATGAATTTGGTGATCTGTGGTTTTCTTTACTTTGCTTCCTGGGTTGACTGATTTTCCCCCATATTTAAGTTAAGCAGGGGTTGTATGGTGCGAGGATGTATTTGTTTTCTGTTTCTTTCTTTATGAAAACCAAGATCTGTGAGTAGTTTTTTTGGTTGGGAATTTGTAACATTTTGGGGTTTGTTAGTTTCCAGTACAGGTTGGCTGTTTGGTGCCTACAGGTGGTGAGTCACTAGGTGGAGGGTTTCCCCTCTCTGGTTTCTTTTGGTTGCATGCTCTCTCAAATCTCTGTGCCCTGTTTTTGTAATACATTGTTTGGGTATTTATTGCACGATTTAATTTGCGGTGTATTCTAATACGTTCTTTTTTTCTTGCTTTGCAGTGTGTGTGTGTGTGTGACCCTCTCCCCTCCTTGGTGGTGGTGACTCCCCTTCCCCTCACTCCTGTAGGTTTCCCTGACACCCCTGCCTGTACTGGTACTGACCCTTAGTATGGTGGTATGTTTTAGAGGATTTTAACGTATCTTTTCTTTTTGTAATAAACTGTCTTTTTAACTGACCACCCTTTTTGCCTGATTATTAACACCCCAACTAAATTTTGTTGAAATAAAGTCAAAAAATCAATTTTAAACTAGAAACTCATGTCTCTGCTTATCTTATTATAAGAATCTGTACAGTAAATGGTTATTCTCTGGGTGAAATTCCCAGGGTGGCGTTGTCACACTTAAAAATATAAATCAGAGTAAAATAAGGTGTTGCAGGGATGACGTGTTTTTGTAGGCCAACCAGGAAGTTAGCATCACCCAGGTGAGATTGAGCCTGTGTGACATCATTCTGTGCACCGCTACAAGTGCTGTTACACCACTGACTTTTATTCCCATCCGCTGGTGCACAGCTGGACACCGAACTCCCCACTAAAAGTCAACACCGGCGGTGTTCCAAAAGGCCAAAAACTAATTCTGTTTTATGTAACCCAGGATTTCAATGACATCGGCAACACATGCATCAATACAGTGAACTGAAATATGAACTTGAAATAAGAAACCAAAAGCTGTAAAGCTGTGTCAATCACTATTTTTACATCACTATTGAATCAAATGACGCTCCATTGTGTGTAAGGGGGTTGTGAACAACACCTGTGCAAGAACCTTTGACAGACACAATACTCTCACTATGAACAACAGTAAGACGACAGTATGGCGAATACTTAACAATGCTCTACACAAATACAATTATACAGGAAGTATGTATATTTCAAGAATTTATTATTTATTATCATTTTTCCAATTATTATTATTGTTCAAATTGTAATATATATTATATATACAGTGCTTAACAAATGTATGAGACCACCACCCAGTGTAAGGTGTTTGCTGCCCTAAATGGACAGTATTGCTGATGACCAAAATATTCTTTGATGTTTCTGTAATGGTTAATCCACCAGTATGTGCAAGCTCTTGAATCAAAATGATATCTCGAATTTGTTTTAGTGGTTGTATGTTATTCTTGATTAATTTCTGACTTCTCAGAGAATTCCAGTGTGCTGGCTCACATTTGAATTCAGTTTGAATTTCTTCACTCCCGTTCAAAATGGGGAAGCGCAGGGAACTCACTGAGAAAGAAAGAGTCCGAATTAAAGCACTTCATGATGCTGGATGGTCTTTGAGACAAATAGGGCGAGACATTAAGTGTTCTCTCAGCGTGGTCGAGTGTGCCTCGGACTCGATTGCAGAGACCGGTACTTACAAAATGCGTCAAGGAGGAGGCCGAAAACGAAAGCTAACTGAAGCAGATGTCCGGCCCCTCAACATTTGAAGCACTACAGGCAGAAGGGAGACCACTGCTGATCTTCAGTCGGAGATTAATGCTTCTAGATCAGAATCTGAGAAAAGTCTCCAAAATGACCAGAAGCAGACGACTGAAGGAACAAGGCTTAAAGGGAAGAATAGCTGCTAAGAAGCCGTTATTGAGGCCTGCAAACATCCAAAAACGCCTCACAGTAGCCAGGGAGCACAAACACTGGAAGAAGGTACTCTGGACGGACGAGTCCAAGTTCGAACTCTCCGGTCAGCATCGTCGTGTTTATGTCCGCAGAAAAGCTGGAGAAGGTTTTGATGCTGGATGCGTTGCAGCCACAGTGAAACACGGTGGAGATTCCATTATGGTACGGGGTTCCATTTGTGGACACGGCATTGGGAAAATTAGTTCAAATGTTATTTGCCTAATAGATAACAATACAAGTTTTAGTTTGAAACAGGTTTTTGACAGATTTCTAAAATGTTTGTGTTTTGTCGTTTTTCTGACAGGTGGTCTAATACATTAGTTAAGCACTGTATATATATTTGTTGTAGTGTGTGGGAGGAAACCGGAGGACCCGGGGTAAACCCACGCAGACACGGAGAGGATGTGCCAAATACTGAACCTCCGCGCTGCCCTGTGGCCTGTTACGGCCTGTGTGTGTGTGTGTGTGGGGGGGGGGGGGGGGTGTTGTGTGTTTGTGTGTGTGTGTGTGTGTGTGTGTGTGTGTTTCTGTCTCACTCCTGCTGCTGCGTCTTGTATTTGCGGCGGTGTTTGGGAGTGACACACTTCTTGAATCGCCTCCACACAGAAGGCTTCTTCGGCGTCTCCTGGACCGTCTCCTGGAGAGTCTCCTGGAGCGTCTCCTGGACCGTCTCCTGGAGCGTCTCCTGGAGTGTCTCCTGGATTGTCTCCTGGACCGTCTCCTGGACCCTCTCTGGAGCGTCGGCCTGTTCGGGGACCTCAGCGGTCTCCTTCAGGGGGAGGGCCTCCTGGATGAGCGTGCACATTTGCGTCTTCATCTGCTTGGTGAGCGCCTCCACCTTGTCCTCCAGCGCCTCACTGGCCTCTTCCTGGGCCTTCAGCTTGGACGCCAGCTGGAGGCTGGAGCTGGTCGTCTCCTGCAGCTGCCTCTTTAGGTCCTCCAGCTGCTCGGAGGTCGCCTCTTCTCTGCAGGCCTCTTTCTGCTTCATCGCCTCCATCTCCTGCTGAAGGGCTTCTTTTTCTGCTTCCAGCCTCTTAACCAGCTTCAGGTCCATGGAGACTCTCTCCATAAACTGGCGACTGACTATCTCCAGTTCTGTCTTGGGGGCGCAAGACTGAGGTGGACTGTTTTTAGCTGCGCTTTCCAGCTCTTTATAGTCCTTCAGGAGCTCCTCTTTGAGGTGGTCAGTGGTAGTTGACTCATTCAGGGGCTCAGCTGGAAGCGATCCGGAGGACAGACTCATTTTTTTGATGTCTTCTTTGAGCCTCTGTACCTCCTTTTCACGCTCGACTCTCAGGCTAATCTCCTCCCTCAGTTTTCCCTCTATTGCCTGGAGGCTGCTCCTGTCGGCGGTTCTGTTGCGCTCCGCCATCATCCTCATGGCTTTCTCCTGCTTTAGGTAATAGTTGGATACCTGCAGGCGCCTTTTCAGATCTTCCACCTGCATCAGGTGGTTTTGTGGCTGATATCTTGCCCGCTCTGGATTAGTTGGGGCCTGGGGCCGGGACCTCTCTCTTCGGCGGAGAGTCTCGGCTTGCGGCCGGTAAGGGAGGTCCAGCATAGTATGGTTATTTATGTACTCCATCAGTGTCAGGTTCGTGGGACTTGAGGATTCTTCCTGTCTGTTCAATAAAGACTTGCTAGAACCAAGCTCTTGTTTGAAGAGAAGTGTTTTCAGTACTTGTCGAAGTGTCTTTCAAACTGTTTTTGTCACTCGGGTTGTGTCTCCTAAGTGCTTCAAGTGTTTGCGATCAACGGTAGCGACTTCTGACTGGCGCCCCCCTTGTACACAAGCGAGAATTCCGGAACACATCAAAGGCTTGAGTGTCCAACATTCTATTGACAGACGATCTTTTTTCGTACTTTGACATCATAGACTCATCAAAGCCACAGTCTGTGATCCAAATGGGAACAAAATGGCCGCCCCACCCTTCAACATTCAATTGAATGAAAATACTTTTTACTCCATTACATTCATTTTAAATCTTGTTATTTTTCAAATTGTACATTTTTTTTTAAAAATGGTCAGTTCATGGAACATGATTTATTGTTGTATATTATATTGTAAGTTCAACTGAGCTCCACCTTGACAGTTAAATGAACATGACCGTTAACATGCTGCATACATGTAAATGCATCAGTAATAATATAAAACTATATGTGATAAATATAACAATTAAAGTTTTTTTCTGCATATAAGTATGTTTACTTCAGATACTTTAAGTACTGTACTTTTACTTCAGTAAGATGTTGACTTTTACTGAGGAGAGTACTTTTACTGTGATACTTTTACTTCTTCCACAACTAGTTTTCTGATGCTGTTAAACAAGAAAATAGTCTTACATTTTCTCTCATGATCAGTTGGACAACACGCCAACTTTAGCTCTAACTGCAAATAAATCTCAAAACAAAAAGCGATTGGCCCTTTTTCTGTGACACCTCAATTTAAAAGAACAGTTTGAAATTTGAGATATGTGTGTATCTGCTTTCTTTTCAACAGTTAGATGAAAAGTCAATCAATGTCAGTCTCACGTTTGTGTTTGAAATCCGGAGCTGGAGAACACGTCTATAGCTACACTAACACGCTGTGGCTCTTTTGTTTAATCTGCACACGAAAAGAAATGTAAAAACAAGTTGTGGTTTCAGTGCGTGAGTTACATGCGGCAAGAATTTCATCTCACTCGCAGTCAAATCATAAGAAACACTATAATGTAGCTGTACGTTTGATGGTATCCGGCAAGTCAAGCTAGAACCCTTAGAAATATAAATCAGAGTAAAATAAGGTGTTGCAGGGATGACGTGTTTTTGTAGGCCAACCGGGAAGTTAGCATCACCCTGGTTCCCTCAACAAAAAGCCAAGGGGATTTTTCTATTAGATTTTGGATCATCACAGAAAATAAGCTCTGTGGCAAACAAAGGTTTATGATACTTCAGCAAGATAATCTTCACTAATGAACACCACTTCTTCGCCATAAACGAACTACACCATGGTCGCGTTACTTCAACGTCACCGCCGCTGAGCTTCCAATTTGTAAGATAATATAGGTAGATATAGATATATAGAGAGAGTATAAACATAACGAGGCTGTAAAGGCGGACTGTTCAGTGTCCGCGACAACCTCTGTAGTCTCATTTAGCCACTTGTTAGTGTAAGCACTACTTATTGTGTATGTACAAGTACTTATCTTAGGTTCTTTTCAAGGAGGAGTAGAGGAATAAAAATTACCAGGACGCCTGCTTATAATACTCAGAACATACAGCCAGCATTTATTTAACGCAAACAGTACACAAGAATATAACAAATCCTTAAGTCTCTCTTAGCCCTATTAGTTTAACCTCAGTTTGTCAGTCAGTTCAGTCCTCCACTGTCCTTTAAGGTTGAGGAGAAAACAACCAAAAAAACTACTCAGAGCTCTGATAAAATAACAAACTAAATTAAATGAAATCAATGTTCATCTGCCTGGGTAGTGTGTTGCTACTTCACTGCAGTGTAGTGAAATCTCAAGGCTTATCTGTGCGATGATGAAGCGACGTGAAGTGAAACAGTCCTCTCAAGTCCTCTGCAAGTCTGTTGCAAATCCATCGGATGTTGCAGCCATTCCCAAATCTGTAACTAATGTCACTAAAAACTCCAAATTAATGAACCTTTGAGGCTACTTTACATTCACATACTTTACATTACCTGTAAAACTCAGGGACTAACATACCACACAGTAACATGACTCGTCAATTCCTTCTTAGTTTGTCCAAGTTTTAGGCCAAATGTTTTTTTTCCCCCCATTCAACTCATTCAAAGAACCCATTGATTTGAGACGAGGGGAACCGGAAGTGTAAAAATGCTAATTAACGTCCAGGTTTTAGGACTCATTCCTGCAGCACTGTTGTCTCACTGTTGCCATGATTCATCTCAGAGGAGACCGCAGAGCAGCAGAGCCATGGCCACACTAGACGAAGCGGCGGCACTCCGGCCAGCAGAGCTGGACACCATGTTGCGGCCCAAGCTGGGCAGTGGACAGGAGCTGCCAGAGCCATACTGCCCTCCCAGCATGGACACACCCTCACTTGCCAGCAGGACCCCGGAGAAGGTGATGGTATTGGAGGTAGTGCTTGCCCAGGCGCAACTCCCCACATTCTGCCTCACCCACACCTGGTCACCTTTCTTCAGTTCCTCCATTAAGTAGCAGGTGTTAAGGGTTGTGTCACCACCAGACATCTGGGAGGGGGGGGGGGGTTGGGGGGCAGGAGTAGAGGATGGCATTTTTAGGCTAATTTACTCTTTAATTTGTTTTGAGAAAGAACCACCACTCTTTTCACCGCGATTGTCCGATGGTTACATTTGGTCTAATTTATTTGACCTGAGTTTACTTCAGCTTAGTGTGTGTTTAGTTTAGTCTAATGTTTAGCACACTTCAAATTAATTCAGTTTAGTCTTGTGTAGCCCTGTTAAAAATGAGATTGAGACCATAATTATTTAGGAAAATGGCTACTGAGGTAATAAATCAAGTGAGAAGTAGGGCCATTTTCTCATAGACTTCTATACAATTGGACTTCTTTTTCAAACCAGTAGTTTCAAACCCTGCTGGCCATTAGAAAGAATGCGTGTACCTGAGCATGGCAGGCCATCTTCCGGACCCCGTTGACCATGAAGTACCATACGTTGTTGTGGTCTCCGCGGCAGAGCTGGGCAGCAAACACGAACTGGTAGATGCCAGCGACCGGCGCGATGAACACGCCCGTGTCATTGTTGTAGGCGGAGCCCTGGTTCACCAGCACGTGGTTGAAGACGATTGGCTCAAACTGTATGTCTCTCAGCTGGCCCTGGTAGGAGACGTAAAAAAGAACAGCGGCCCCTGGGACGCAGATCCATGTCTCAGTCAAATGTTAAGAGACACTTTGCGAGTAAAATGTTAATTTGAATGGTTCCTATATGCACACACGTGCATACATTCATACATCACACAAATATAGACAGTTACATACACACACACACTACCTACCCTGTTTCTGCCTGGCTGCTGTCTGTGGAGAGAGTCAGGACAGAGTTATGTTGAGTCAGTATAAAGAGCCGAGTTTAAGGTGAAGGGTCAAAGGGACAGTTCACTCACCAATTCCACTGGGCCTGCCACCACCACACTGGTTACACACAACACCCACACTTTAACGAAGACAGAACATATCTGTAACAAAAAGAAAGCAAACACTGTAACCAAAAGACATCCGGACATTAAGGACCAGACGCTACAGACAGACAGACAGACAGACAGGTACCTTGGTGGAGGTCATCTTCCTGCTGAGAGCTGTGCAGCGCTGACACATTCTCACACTCCTGTTGAAGTGTCTCTGTGCCCAGCAGGCAAAGTCCACCTGCGGCTGCTTTGTTACAAAATCTGTTTGAATAACTCATGCCCACCATACACACACACACACACACACACACACACACCTAAAACTGGACATTAGTTGGAGTCTTCGACTGGTTTTGAGACGGTCCTCCCGAGATGACCACCAGCATCGGGCCATTTCAGCAAGTGGGCCAAAATTAAACAAAATGTGTGTACGTTCAAGTGACAAAGCCATTTTTTTAGCAGTGATTTGTAACAGTTTTGGACTAATTATGTTGTCCTGCCAATGGGGGGGGGGGGGGTACATCAGATCAGAAAACACTTAAATGTGTCACCATTTCTTTGTCATATAATTTGGAGGACTTCTTGACAATTATAAAAATGTTTCACAGCACCAAAAGTGAGGCGATATTATATATTATAAATATTATTTTCTATATTATATAAAAGTATATTTTTATGTAACATTTTCCAAAACCGCTGTTAAATACGCAGTGATGCCCCAGCTAAGACTGGTGACGAGAGCTCACGGTTGCTGGTTGTCATAGCAACACAACGTGCTTTCTGGCTCCTGAGTTTCCCCACACGAAATGAGATGATCAGAAAGATTTGTGTCACTGTAATAGAGCTAAAAGAAATGCTGATGCATCTCATCCCTCAACACAGTCGAGACGGCCGACAGAAGGTCTCTGAAAGCTACTTGGCTTACTATTTTCACGAAAAACGGTCAAATGTGGCAGCTATACCAAATAATTTCAAGGGGCGGGGGGGAAAAATGGACTGGGATGCTAAAAAAAACAAAAAAAACATTATGAATGTGTGCCTTGGTTTAAAAAAGCAAACCAGGGAACCTCTGTGTTAAGAGTTCTAAGTAGTTTTCATTGTCACTGGTGGAGTCCGCCTTTCCCGCACAGAGCTCAAATTACGCACCCAAACACACACACACACAAGCAGTTTCAAATATAAAAAAACACTGTTTACAGTACATGAGGAGCACAAGCACAAGCCGCTCCTGTACATTCAGAAACAACGCACCGCAGCCAGTTGTGTGTGGTGCTGTGCTGAGCGGGAGTGCATTGACACTGTTAGGGCCAGTTTCAGGAAGGAAGGCTGGAATTTGACCTCTGATGAAATAAAAACCAGTCTGTGCGCAGACCCGTGACCCAGCACCGGCATTGCTCTCCCATCACACTGTCACAGTTTTTAAAAATAAGGAATGAAATTTGATGCAGCAGAACCGGAGATCATCTCTTGTTTTGCTCCACACATTCGTCTTCCTTGTCAAAACGTAGCCGCTTTACGTTTGCCATTCATCAAATGGGACATTTGCACTGCAACTCTCATCCACCAGGAGAGATCCATCCTCCTCAGCCCCCACCATTTACTTTGTGTCTGAAATATCCTTGCTGTCGGTCAGTGTAAATCTCCATCTAATCCCTGCTGTTCCTGGCTGTTCGGTTCTGTTAGCTGAAAGAGAGACAGCGAGGCAGAATGTGTCTCCCGTTCACGACGAGATCCGTCCTTCCCTTCAGCTTTTGACCGATGCACAGTCAGTGGGGTCGCCACTTTCTGTTTGGATACAGGCTTTCAACATGTCATTTACGGTCCACTTTTGGCGTAATCCTGTTGTGTCCCTGGTCAGATGGCGCGTTAATATCGGTTTGTTTCTCCGTGTCCGGGGGAGGGACTGCTCCGAGACGTGCTAATGTTAGCTTAGCTGTACGGCGAGGCGGTTAGCCACTACCAAAAGAGGAGAAACTTCTGGTAGTCCCAAAGTTTTATTCACATGCTGCGTGTTCTGAGCTGGCCTGCTAATGTTAGCCACCAGCGCTTGAGCTTAATGCTTCCCTCATTGCCCACACGGATGGTGCCGCATGCCGTTCAGTTGATTTAACAGGTTTTTATATCTAATAAACAATATTAAGCAACATTAAAACTTTACCTTGCTAATTAAGCACAATATACTCAAAAAACATTGGGGGGCCGTCTGTCTTCCATAGAACTACAAATAGAGGTCCGTTTTCCAACTCTCTACGCCCACATTCAGGAGTGTTGTTGAGAGTCGGAGGTGTGTGAACCCCGGAGCTGAGGTCGGAACTTCTGGAAAGCTGCGTGCAGTCACGGAGGCTAACGCTGAGCTGGTAGGATAGGCTAGGACGGACAGTAAATCCCTCCAAATTGTAGGTCTGTTAAACCCCAGCGCCTCGTTTGCTATTCCTACACGTGTTGAATACAGAAGACGTGACTTGTGGAGGACTTGGAGTTGTTTAAAAGCACCTTTGACGAAGCTGGGCTGAGTGACGAACGCTAAGCAAAGCTAGCAATGTAGCACGTGACGTTTGCTGCTGTGTAATTAGTAAAGTAATGCAATTACTTGTCAACGACTAGTGTGATGAGAAACTGATTACGGTAACTTGCCCAACACTGGTCTCAGTGGTTCTTTGAAGTTTTTTGTTGGGCTGTGTCCAAAATCGCTCCCTTGGGCTGGACACTCGACAGGAGGCAGCAAATTGAGATTTCGGGACACGTGCGTATCATTTTGCATCATCGCCGACGGGTGTAGAGCCACGCCAACTGTAATTTTTGGCACCCCGTAAAATGTGGTGCATCACGTTGTGGGCGTTGCGGAATCTTCAGAGAGCACACTTCGAGACATTCAAATGAAACGGCGGCAGTAGAGGTGGTGCACTACGCAGTAAACAGGAAGCGGTTTGGGACACAGCCTTGGTTTTTCTCTGATGGGATTCTGACATTTCAAAAAGAATCTTAATCAATATGAGAAGGTGCCAATGAAGGCACACAGCGAGGACAACAGAATGGCAGTCTGGCCTCTGTCTCGGCCTCTTTAATAGCCCCCGACACACACACACACACACACACACACACATTTAATAAATGTATTCCAGTCCAGCAGTAATCATCTTGACATCTGGCCTACGACCTCAATAGGACTGTTTTTCTCTTTCCCTCGATCAGTCCAGCAGTAATCCGGAGACATATGGTCCTCTGACAGTGGACATCAGACAGTCACAGGCGGCTAATAGGACGCTCAGTGAAATTACAAGTTTGCAATCTTATGTTATCAGTGAAGTATTAATACTGGCTGAAAAGACTAGTTTGATAGACTAGTTTCTTAAAATGGGCCAGCGGCTACACAAACCAAAGGCTACGCGCGCGCTGCGTGAAGCGGTCTACGCGCCAGTTACCGCAAGCGTTAGCAGCTAACGCTACTTCTTAACTGGGCCCCACCTCCTCCTGATTAAAAAAAACAAAACAAAACAAAAACACACTGTGCAGGGGATGACAGGCTTTTCCCCACCACCACAAATAGTTAACAGGACGAACGTGTCAATGTTGACAAACACAGAGCATCCATGGATTTGTGTTAGTGAGTGAATGTCCCCTCGCCAAAAGCAACTTAAAGCCTTTTTTCATTATTAAGTTGTACCAATGTAACACTGTTACATTATTTTAAGATACTGGGAAGGTCAAATATTTAATTAAAAAAATACTAAGAACTTTATGACCCCTATGCTTACTTAAAAATAATTTTTGTACAGTCCCTAAAAATGGGCAGACTACACCACATACAGTATCAATCTGTTTATTACAGTTTACCCAGGTAACCATTACAGGTGGATGTATTTAGATGAACTGGAATGGATGGATTAAAACGGGAGGGGGTGGGGGGGGGGTGAAACAGCATACACTGCATTTTATGGATGTGAAGAAAAAAACAACCAAGCTGAGGCCGAATACTGTCACTCCCCTGCTGATTCAATTACACGGGCTCCTACACGGATTAACTAATCGTATTATTAACATTTGAAGCGCTTCATAATCCATCCCCCGCTTATCTCACAGACACCCCCCGCTCGCTCCCTGCAGCCTTTTCATCAGCAGGTCTACCAACCATCGACCACAGCCCAATGGCTGCCAGGGCCTTCTCCTATGCTGCACCCAAACTTTGGAACTGAGGCTTTGGACTTATTGGTTTTTGATGCATTAGAAGCTGAACGTGTGGTGTTTGAAATATGCGAGTGTTTACCAGGCAGGGAGGATCTGATAAAAGACTCTCTCTTGAGTTGCATTATGGGAAATGTAGGAGCCAGTGTTCTTGGAGTTTGACCCATACTAGGGACCATTTAGGACGCATTTGCTGTCTTTCCTTGATCGCAGTTGCTTTTCAGAGGGGATGTTCTGAAAAGCTGCCGGATAAAGAGAGCGGCAACTTTAATTTCAGTTTCATTTTGATATTTGCATTACGGTTGTGCCTTTTCATTCACCAATCCACCAGTGTTTGGATTGGTGAACGAGTAATATTGCAAGCCTCTGGATGCTTTCTGTGCAGGAATTGAATGGCATTGAATAAATAGCTGTTATCATTCTGCACACACATTAAAATACACTTTAATTTATAATAAAGCCCCTATGTGTAGGATTTTAAAATGTCTTTGGCGCCTCCAAGTGGTGGTATCACAGCAGACTGAAAACAACACTGCCTGCATTCATTTTCTCTTGAACTGTTACACTTATCTCCAAAAAAAAAAAAGTCTACACATAGGAGCTTTAAATGTATGGAAAACATACTGTAAAGTGAAAACATGAGCGAAAACTCAAACCACACTTATAGCGTCCTTCAGGTCTTCTAGACATACAGTACATTCTGTTGCCTGTTTGAATATCAGAGGAAAAAAGGGAATTCGTCCATTCAAGAAATCGTCTTTTTTTTTTTGTGGCAGCCATCTTGTACGCTGCATACCTTCTTGGCACCAGAGGAGCGGTGGGCTCTACGTTTGCGTCTGTGACTCGGTGTCCCAGTTCTTCCCAGTGTTCCTCTTCCTGTTCCTCTCCGCCATCACCAAAGCCGCCACCACGGTGACCAGAACGGTGACTGTGATGACGAGCACGGTGGCCGTTTCGGCCACGCAGAGCTGGCTGTCCACCCAGGCCAGCGAGGCCCCGGCAAGCTGCGGCGGGTCCTGGCACGTCACGTTGCGGTAGTCGTCGATGTGGAGGTGGCGAACGTGCAAGATCTTGCTGAAGACGCGATGCAGGTCGCAGTCACAGCTCCACGGGTTGCCTGGGGGAGCAACGGCAAAGGTAAAGGTATCAATGAAGGAGATGACACAAGGCTCAGAGGTGTCGAGTCAAACAGACCCCAGGAAGTTATCTGTTCATTTACTTTTTAATTTGTATATGTATATCTATATGTACATGTATATCTAAAGCATTTCAGTTTAGTTTCAAATCCTCCTACACACGGCCAGGAACAAAAGAAAAAACTTAAATCCTATGAAGTCCCACAAGCACTGAAAGATCTTTCTGGTTTAATTTAACACTCTGAAATGGACCTTCACAAAGAAAACTTGGTATTGAAGTATATTTTGGTGTTTGTCTGCTTACATGTAAAAGGCACGATGTGAGTCAGAATCATTTGAAAGATGGTGCAATTACATAAACGTTAAACACATAGGGTTTCTAACATGTTTGATGCATTTAATTATCATCATTTTTATTTTCTTATTTACGGCAGCGTGTTGCCATGTTGCCAACGTACTTACTTATAACTAAAATTTTCACGACACGTTTTCCTCATTATTACTACATACCATTTGTTGTTATAGCAACATATCATTTTATCCTCTTGCAATACCACGAAACTTCGCTTTAAACCAAGACACTTCATTTTAACGGCATAAACACTTGATAAGTCGGTTTGTTGATATAGCGTGTTGTTAAGGAACTTCCATGTGTTGCAAACAGGAGAAAAAGATCAGGTCGCTGCCTGAAGAGGGGGCATCGTAGTCTACAGTGGTTAAAATTGAAACTGACTGGATGACACGGTTTGATGAAGACAATTGTACTCATATTCCCAACTTCTAGAGGCGGTTGGATATGTTGTTGTGCTCTAAAAAACATAAATGTCCTGTATGGCTTTAGAGAGATACAGTATGCTGTCAGAAACGGTGCTCAGGTCTTCACAGGTGATACTGGGCTTTCATGCTGATGAGAGAGAGGCCGTGAAACTGAATGTGCATTTAAGCTCACCACCATTCCTCCCGCCAGCTGGCCTTCTTTTGCGTGTTTTGCTCGTGCTGGCGGGAGGGTAGGGATGATGTTCACTCCAGAGAACATCTGCCAGCCAGTAGCCAACGCTGACACGCACCGCGGAACGATACTAAAGCAGCCCCACAGCCATAAAGCCACCCGGTCACATGTCTGGATCCATTATGTTCTATGATTGATCGTGGCTCCGGTTTAGGCTTTGGCTAGAAATGTTTTTCTCGTTTTAATGACATATATGAACTTCTTGTTATGGCAGCATGCCAACTTTTAGTAATTTTATTCCAAGATAGGGTTGTTGTTGTTGTTGTAATGAGATGTGTATTAATGGTGAGGTTTCATGATACAACGAGACAAGGTGACTTTTCAAACGGAATAATTTGGTGTGTAGTAATAATGAGAAAACTATTATTGCTATTATACAACACTGAAACCCTTTTTTTTTTGTTTCTCTAGTTATTTACTATGAAAAACGTCCTATGCAATAGCGTGAATAAAGACATCGATAGATGAGCCGTGGATTCGATAAGACGCGTGCATTCCGATGCTGCTTATCGGTTCCTAACTTTTACATATTTGTAAAAGTTGTTCAATGTGCTGCGGTCGCGCCAGAATACAGCTAACGTTAGCATTAGCAACGTAGTAAGACATAGCCTTTATATAGAAGGTGAAGGGGTTACATGCTTTTGCTACACGGTTGAGTCTCCTCCGTTCATGCAAAATGCATTATTGATATCTGGTTATTCTCAGGTGAAAAATATTGGAACCGGAACCAAGATTCGATAAGCACCGGTTTCGATAATGGGAATCGGAATCTGAGTCGATAACGTTGAAACGGTACCCAACCCCACTCTTAACTTGATGAGCAGCAAAGGATGAGCGCGGGTTTTAGTAGCAGTGATGTTGGAAACCTGACAGCTGGATGTGTGTCGCAGTTGTGTGAAGGCTGATGAAGGTTTTAAACTTGAGGTGATGCAGGTTGTTCCCCTCCAGAGCGAGGACCGCCAGGCTGTAGAGAGGAGCCAGAGCGTTGCCGTCTATCAGAGAGATGTTGTTGTTGCTCAGCTGGAGCACCTGGACAGATGGACAGACGGGTAATCAGACAGACAGGCATACGACAGACAACTTGGCATGCACGTAGAGGCATTTTAAGCGGCCGTTTAAACACCTCCAGTCCAGGCAGCATATCCAGGCTCCCCTGCTGCACCACCGTCAGTCTGTTGTTGTGCAAGTAGAGCTGTCTAAGCCTGGAGAGGCCCTTGAACACGCCGGGGCCGACCGACACCAGCCGGTTGTGACTGAGGTCCAGCTTCTCCATGTTGTCCAGGTACTCCAAGCTGACAGAAGGCGGGAGAGACAGAGACGCAACACTCAGTCCACATGTGCTGAATACTGCTGCCTGTAGCCTCATCAATTATCGTCCAACATTCACTCTTTTATCTCTGTTTATGGCCTCTAAAAAGATCTGGCTCTTTAGCATCTAGAGTCTTCACTTGCTATAGTCGCTAACTTTGTCTGTCTTTTGGTGCACAGCAAGTTTTAGAACTTTTGCATTGAAGACAGCCAAAAAACGACACTATGAGAGCGGTGAGAGTGAACCGAAACAGTAAAGTTGAGCGTATGAAAACCAGAACAATGAGCTGGAAGAGGCTATAAAGCTACGTGAAGCCGAAGGGGACTGCGGAGTCCGGTGATAATATCATAAAAAATACTGATTATAGCGGCTTTGAAACTTTACATTTAGCAATGACCTCCGTGTTGCCAGACAAACCAAGTTTCTGGTATCTCACAGTCTTTCTGCTCTCAAGTGAAGGTATCGTGGATCTTGAGATCGACAGGTGCGTCGGTGCAGCGTCAGCAGTAACACAGACTGTTGTGTCGATGGATGAGCTAAGAATGAAGACGAAGCTCTCCATTTACCAGTAATTGTAGCTTACAGCCCTAACCTATGGTCATGAGCTTTGCGTAAATACCAAAAGGACGAGTTGGCTGAGTGTCCTTCGCAGGATGTCTATGCTCACCCGTACGGACAAGGTGAGGAACTCGGGACATCCAAAGTCGACGTAGTAGACTTAACTCCAAAGCTTCACAGTCTTAGTATACAACTGATGATATGTAGTTTTGTTCTACCAACATTAGGGCGAGGGGAAGAAATGAATGTGCGGGCAAAGACTCTCTTCAGCGTGAAAAGAAGGCATGGAATAAACAATACACATCTGTGCTAACAGGAATATGGAGTATGATGGTGGAAGAGAGACGGACTTCCGTTGCACCTCGAGGTCCAACAGACAGACAGGTACCTGTATCCAGATATATGATGTAAGCTGTTGTGCGCCAGTCGCAGCTCTCTGAGAGCCGCCAGACTGGCTGAGAAGTCGACGGGGAGAGATGTTAGCTGGTTCCAACTGAGGTCCAGTTTCTCCAGGAAGGACAAGGAGAAAAATGCCTGTGGAGAGAGAGAGAGAGAGACAGAAAGACAGTGAGATGCATATATTTTACTATTAGCCCTTCTACAGACCCTCTTTTTAACATTCCTCCCTCCCCCTTTCCTCCTTCCTTCACTTCATCTGTTTTCTATTCTTTCAGTTCAACTGCTTTCAGAGTGCGCACTGACACTTCAACAGATTTCTCTTCAACTGAACGTTATACTACTACTTTCCTGTCTTACACTTCTAGTGACACATCAACCCTTGCATGTCAACTGACAACTCAACTGTTTTCAGTGCACAGCGCTTCCACTTCAACTGACATAGCCACTGCTTCTCTGGCTTACACTTGATCTGCCAATTTAACTGCTTTCAGCATCTACACATCAATTAACATTTCAACATCTCTTTAGCATCTCTTACTCTTCAGATGACCGCTCAACTGCATTCAGTGATTACACTTCAACACTTCAACTGTTTTCAGTGCACAGGGCTTCCACTTCAACTGACGTTTCCACTGCTTTTATCTCTTATTCTTAAAATGCCGTTTAACTGCTTTCAGCATTTACACGTCAGCTGACAATCCAACTGTTTTCATTGCTTACACGTCAACTAATATTTCACTTGCTTGCATCTCTAACTCTTCAGCTGCAACTTCAAACCCTTTCAGTACTTCAGTTGACACATTAACTCCTTCAATTGCATCTCTCATACAACATCTCCCAAGCAAAAAAATCATTTTAACCTGTTGACATTCTTTCAAAAGTTTCAAATATTTCCAGTGCAATTTTCAGTTTTTTTTTTTGCCTTTTAAAGTTCCACCATCCCTTCGTTCCTACCTGCGGTTGTATTTCTTGTATCTGGCTGTTGGTCAGCATCAGCACCCGCAGGGACCACAGTCCGGTGAAGGCTCGGGTGCCAATCTCGCTCATGTTGTTTCCCCCCAGCTCGAGCAGCCATGTGCCATGCGGGAGGCCCCTGGGAACATGCTCGAACCCACGGCCACGGCAGTCCACCAGGTCAGCGTGCTCGTAGCAAATGCACGGGTGTGGACACAGCCGCGAGCACTCGGCGGATGGAAAAAGGGATGGGGGAGAACAAAAGGCAAGGAGGACAAAGAGAAGGGCCAGGAAAGGGAGACACATATTTCCCCGGACAGCGAGAGGAGGGAGGGCAGCTTGTTCAGAGGAGTAGCTCAAGTGTGGAAAGTTGAATGGAGCTTGGTCGTTTAATTCTGCCGTTCCCCTCACGAAGCCAAGACGCAACTGGAAACAAGAAAGCAAGCACAGTGCAGAGTTTTCAGTTCACATTCAAATTGAAATCAGCAAAGTCGAGCTTGCATATGAAGGCAAAAGTGTTAGTAAACGGTTTCCTACTTACACATACAGCAGACACGGGGCAACATTCATTTACATACTATTCACTCACCATTTTAGCTCCTAGCTACTAAACGCTCCACTATGTTCACCCGGTAGTGGCTAACTTTGTCTGAGGGCAGTTTGGTAGCGCAACAGTGGGTTTACCAGAGGTTCATCAGAGCTGGAAAACCAAAACAATGAGCTAAAAGAAGCTAAATGCGTGAGGGGAAATGAAGAGTCGGTATTCATTTCCTGTGAGTTCATCACAATTCGAGTCATTGTTAAGGTGCCGTGTTGAATTTTTGACCACTAGTGGCGCTATGGAGCAATGTTTTGATGAGTGGGTCCCAGTTTTAATTTAATAAATTGAATTGGCATGTGTTTCACGAGGAAGGAAACACATTCAACAAGTTCGGTAGACCTCAAGGATACACAGAATGCGTTTTGGTGAGCAACACTGAATGAAAACATTACTTTGTTTGTTCTACATGAGTATAAAAATATTGACTAGTGCACCTTTAAAGTTCCAGTGAGACTATAGTTTTCTTCTGTGGTTTCATGTGGGTCTGTACACTACTTTTATAAACGATTTAGTGAACACGATTTTGGAGAAATGTATCTTGACAATTGAAAACTGAAAAAGGAGATAGAAATGTAAAACCTATTTTTAATTTGAATAAACAAAATAAAACAAAAAAACAAAACACTGACAAAATCTTTGACACCTAAACCACTTTGATTTAGCAAGCATGCAATATTTTGTTTTTTGCCTCTTCACCAAGAGTGACCCTACACATGCTTTCTACAATCAAATGCCAGCATTATAAAATAACTGTTGCCAAGTTTTCATCATTACATAACTGACTTTCAATCTTTCTGTTACACTCCGGTTAATCCTCCCTTTCCCATGCAAATATAATTACACAATCACAGTCATTAAGAGCAGAGAGCAGCAGAAAGGATTACATTCAGTGAGCCTGTCCGATATACGAACATCGACATAGTGTAAAAGCAATACTGATATTCAGTATTTCTTTCTTATTCGCTGGAAAGCAGCCACAGAATGACCAGTTTGTTAAATAATAAATGCTTTTTATAATGTACAGCACACAACGATTTATTTTCTCCTGGTTGATAATACACTCTTCATAAGTGGAGGAAAGCAAAACAGCTTGTGAAAACTATATTATGTATTTTTTACATTTTCAAGACAAATTAAAAAATGCAACTACACAAGAATAAAGAGTTAAGACAACATGTGGACTGAGATCTAAGGTCTGAGCCTCCATCTCCCAAACGCCCAACTCACCCGCTCTGCCGATGAAGAGCCCTGACATCTCCACACTGGATCATCAGCTTCTATATTTCCTCTGACCTCACCGGACGACGAGACAGACAGGGAGATGAAGGACAGAGAGGGGGGGGGGGACAAAGACAGAGCGGTGGTGCTGATGGAGACTCTCGGTCAGCGCAGTCAGCTGTGTCTGTAATCCTCTAATCCCCTCCACTCACCAAATGTTTTCTCTCATCCACTCAGCTTGTCTTGATGTTTTTATCACGTCCCCCCCCCCCCCCCCCTCATTTCCCCCCGTCCGTCTGTTTCCCTGACTTTAATATTACATAAAGGCTGTTAACATCTTGTGAAGAGTTTGCATGTATGTGTGCATTTTTTCCGAGGGGGAGACGGACAGACAGATACACAAAACCACAGCTGATTGACATACAATAATAATAATAATAATAATAATAATAATAACTATTTATTTCATGCTTTACAATAAAAACATATAAACATAAGATATATAACAAGATAAAATCATTTAAATAATTACAACAAATACCATCAGATGAGATAAAAGTGAGTTTTAAGAAGAGACTTTAAAAGAGGACACTGAGTTCTCCGAGTTCCACAGCCGAGGGGCCCGGACTGGTTTAACATTATGAGATAAGGAACCCAAACTAGATGAGAGATCGCTGGGGACAGATGGGGAAATTCTTATTATTTCTGACTTGGAGTCGTTCAGCTGCAGGAGATTTTTTTTACATCCAATTCGTAACTTCAGCGAGGCAAGACACAATAAAGGGTGCTCATCGGCGTAGCAATGAAAATCGTTATTATGTCTACGCGTGATTTGCCCCCAGGGGTCGCATGTCTTAAGTAAATAACAGGGGACCCAGAATGGACCCCTGGGGCACCCCACAAAAGAGAGGCATCTCCAAGCACAACAGAGAAAGACCTGTTAGACAGCTTATAGGGCACAGGGTACTTGACCCTGGGGTCCCAGAACCCAAAAGTCCAAAACACCAGTCTCACTGTGTCTCAGCTGGTTTGTTTGTTTGTATGAGTCGCCAAAGCACGGTTTCCACCGACATAAGGGTCCGGCTGGGTCCCGACTCTGAAAATGTTGCTCCAACTTCTTCAGTGAGAACATTTCCTGCTTTTTCTCCATTTAGAATCATATTAAATTGTCAGTCAGGCAAGAGGGTGCCACCTTGGACACTGAGAACTTGAGATGGGCATTTTCCCCATTTCCTGACCTTTTTACAGACTAAACAATCAATTCATCAACAATGAAAATAGCTGTTAGTTGGAGCCCTTGTCTACATCATGAAACATATTGCTTACTCGCCCTGAAATCACAACATGAACCAAGCTACTTTAATTTCCTCACATTGCACCCAGCAAGCTAAATGATCTGTTTTCTCCCCCCAGCTGAAAGAGCCCGGTGGAGCGGCGTAATCACGACGTGGTCGTCTGCGTCTTGACGTGGAATCTCCGTCTTGACGTGGTCGTCTGCGTCTTGACGTGGAATCTCCGTCTTGACGTGGTCGTCTGCGTCTTGACGTAGTTGAAGCGAAGGAAAGCGTCTGCGTGCGGAAGTGGCGGATGTTGTGGGCAGCGCTCCGTGACGGGAGACAAACGGCAGGGCGACCGGCCACTCAATCTCTTTCTCTCTCTCTCTCTCTCTCTCTCTGTGTTTGTTGCGGTGTCCGGCGACACATGAGGTGTTTTGCAAATGAGCGTGTTGTGTTTGGGGCCCGAAGAGACGCCAGGAGACGCCGGCGACGCAGTCCTGCCAACTTACAGCTAGCTAACGGCTAGCAGAGGGAGGTATGTTGACAAAGTGTGGCCGCATGGCTGCAGCATAAAGAAGCCGTAAACGAGCCCCGCTGCCCGTGTCCTTAATATATTTGACTTCAATTCAAAATCTCTGCCTAACCAGAGGTGCATTTTGTTCTTGGATGTACCTGCAGTTGGGTTTAACTAACGTCAGAGGACCACTTGTGTCCGCTAGCTAAACTACGTGCTATGTTCTGTACCCTCACTGGTTGTCTCACAGACTTGATTAACAAGTAATTCACTTTTTAAAATTAGAGGCTACATTGTTACAACGTGAAATGTGTTGCACTTGAACTCACCTGTGTAGTTTGAGGCCGCCGTGGAGTTGCTTCATGTCGTCGTGTGAACTTTAGCCCTAAGAGTAAAGAAACATCAGCATTTAGGTGTGTTCAGTAAGCTGTGGTCACTGAGTGATAGTCTGGGTTGTTGAGAGACACAAACCTGGAGCTGCTAGCAAACCTTCCTGTGTTGTGGTCTTTGCAGCAGCCATGGCAGAGGCCGGAGCCCATCTGACCTCCACCGCTGCCAACGAGCAGCCGTCGATCTTCGAGGTCCTGGCACAGGAGTCCCTGATGGAGGCGGTCAGGCCAGCACTGAGGCACGCTGTGAAGGTGAGCGTCACTCAGTCGCCAGGGAATTATGCTGCCCCTTTTTCATTCATTCATTCAAGAAAAACACTGTAAAGCTCGTCAGTGTGTCTGTTTTTTTTACTTTGCAGGTTTGTTTTTTTGCTAATACAAATACAAACACTGCAGTATCACTTCAACACAGAACCGAGATCTCAGAGATGAATCGTGCAGCCCTAAATCGTGTTCTACAAATAACAACCCCGGTGCTGGTTACCTTCTCAGGTTCTGGCAGAGTCCAACCCGTCCCGCTTTGGCTTCCTGTGGCGATGCTTCGACGAGCTCTACCTGCTGCTGGACCTCCTCCTCCAAAACCACTTCCTGTCTCACTGCAGCGCCTCCTTCTCCGAGAACTTCTACGGCCTGAAGAGAGTTTCGGGAGGGCGAGGACTTCCAGTTCGCTTGGGGCTGCGCGGGAGGTTGCACTGGCGCTCGCTTCTTCTTCTGTGCCTGGTTCCGTACCTGCGGGCCAAGCTGGAGGCGACGCTGGCGAGGCAGAGGGACGAGGAGGACTTCTCCATCCGGCTGGCGCAGACCAGGAGCCAGAGGCTGTACCGGGCGGCCGTGGCGGCGTACCCGTACGTCAGCTCAGCCTGGCAGGCCTGGGTCTTTGTCCAGCAGCTGCTCTTTGTCTTTGGAGTCGCCGGGACCCATAACCCCCTGCTGTGGCTGGCCAGGGTCAGACTGGCACGACTTAACGCTCAAGATATCAGAGACATGGAGCGGAAGACTAGCAAAACTGGCAACCCGGCTGAGGGGAGGTAAGTCTCTGTGTCAAACAATATGAAAATATTTAGACAAAGATCTTAAATCCGCCACCCACAATGCATTGTTGTTCTGTTCGCAGCCTGGTGCAGAGGGCGTGGGGGCTGATGTCACAAGCAGCGGGGGGCGTAGCCTTGTCCCTCTCCTCCTCCCTCTCCATGGGCGTTTTTTTCCTGCAGTTCCTGGAGTGGTGGTACTCCTCAGACAATCAGAGCGCTGTGAAAGCCCTCACCTCCCTGCCCGCCCCCCCACCCCCCCTCCACCTGCAGCAGGAGCGGAGCGGCCGGGATCCTCCGCCCGTCCCGGCTGATCGCGGCGAACAGACTCAGCCCGGCCCCGGTGGCGGGGGCTGCCCCCTGTGCCGGAGGCTTCGCACCAACGCCACGGTGCTGTCCACCTCCGGCTTCGTCTTCTGTTACCGCTGCATCTACACGTACGTGAAGGCCAACCGCCGCTGCCCGGTCACCGGCTATCCCACCGAGCTGCAGCACCTCATCAAGATCTACTCGCCGGAGAGCTAGACCGCACCAGCCGACCGGTCCAGTGCCGGCATGTGTGGAGTTTCAGACCGCACACCTCTTCAGAAAACAGTGGCCTTGATTTTAAAAAGTGAAACTGTCATTAGTCGGTGATGAGTCGGGCTAGTTTCCCTCTGCAGCTGAGTGCACGTTGTGTATTCCTTTTGTATAAAATAGTCTTTCCAATGTACTTACAGTGTTTGATAAATTATTCTGTGATTTGAGCTGATTGAGATGTGATGCTGGAAATTCTCTAATATTTATAAATTCATTATTAACATGTTTAAAACGGTATTAATTCCTTTTTAACTGCAATCTACTGCACGTACGGTGCCGTAACAGGCCAGAGTGTTAGCAGCTAAGCTAACCAGGGGCAGGTCGGTGAATGGGTGGCTTGATCGTTCCCTCTGTTGGACAAACTGCAGGATATTTAACTTGGACTACTTTAGTCCAGAAATGTTAAAGGACCAGTTGGACCTTTCGGGAAATGTGTTTATTTCCTTTCTTGCTGCGAGTTAGACGAGAAAATTGATACCACACACACACACACACTTATGTTTGTCAGGTAAATATGAAGCTGCAGCCAGCAGCCGGTTAGCCTAGCTTAGCATAAAGACTGGAAACAGGGAAAACAGCCAGCCTGGCTCTGTCCAAAGGAGGTTTTAGAGGCGGGGGTGGGGGTTATGGCTATATGAGTTTCGGGAAATGCCACAGGCAGTCGGTGAATTGCTTTATTGAGTTTCCAGACAAGTTTAACAACAGGCCCACTTAAAAAAACAAAAAACGAAGAAACATAATCAGGATCAACGTCACAACATTACATTGAGAATAATAAAAAAAAAAAAAAAGGGCTTCATTAAAATGTCCACAAACCCCTGAAATGAAACGAGTGTGAAGAATCACAAGAGTCGCCTTCCCTTTTTAAGCTCCTGCAACACAATTCATCAACGAGAAACCAGGACGAGAAGAAAAGAAACGGGCGGAGACTTTGAAAAAGGGACACGTATCATCATCATCATCATCATCAATAATAGTCACAGTAATAGATTGCTCGAATAGCGTGTATTGCACATGTGTACACATATATGCACTTTATATACATGTGAGTCAGCGAGAACTAGACACATGTTGTATTGTCGCGACGAGAAAGAATCTGGATAAAACGACAGCACACACAGAGAATAGTCAGGAATGTGCTTGTGATCAGTTCCAACAAAAGAAAAGAAAAAAAAGAACGGTTCCAATTTTTCAGTCACGAGCCGGACGAGAGAACGGTAACGGCGAAGACGTCTCCCCTCAAAAAAACCCCCCCAAAAAAAACAGAAGGAGGTAAAAGAGAGAGAGAGAAGGTGACAGTCACACTGATACTGAACCTCTTCTGTCCCACCCAAAAGTCCAAAAATACCTCCCCCCCCCCCCACACACACACACCGCATCATAGCAGGACACTACATTTACACCACAGTATCAAACATATCAAGAAATATACAGTATTAACTCATGTAGCAAAATAGTGTGTGTGTGTGTGAAAGTGTGCGTTTAGTTGTGTGTGTGTGTGTGTGTGTGTGGGTGGGTGGTAGCAACAGTAAAGCTGCGTAGCCTCTGGACTGGGGAGGTTCCGTCACCCCGACGACGCAAACCGTCAAGACTCTGTCAGCACTATTAGTTATTGTTGTAAATGTACATGAGAGAAACTCGGGTGGCGCAGGTGGTTCTCTGGGTGCCCCTTGTTTTCATCAGGACTCGGGACCAGAGCCCAGGTGGCCGTGGTGGTGGGGTTTTTTTTTTTTGTTGTCTCAGCACAAACCCACCATGGCAGCCTCTTAAAAGCTTCGGTCCGCAATCTGTGCTTATGTGCGCCCTTCGGTGCGAGACCGAGCTGCAAACCGCCCCGACTTAAAGGATCACTCCGTTTATTACAATTTGGGTCTCGTTTACGTGCTTTTGTCATTTCCATTGATTGCGATGGCAAAAGTACTCGCCGACATCTCGGAACACAACAACAGCACCACCACCACCACAACGGAAGGCGTTCAGACGATGTGCTGTCCGACCATGTCTAAGGGGGAAAAGCATTTATAGCATATAGTTTCCGTCTAGATGTAGCACAAACTTTTACATTTCTGGAAAACAAATGAATGTTTCCATCCACAAGTTTAACCGCATCAGTTAAAACAACGGAAAACATGATGGAAATATGGCATTTATTTTTGTGTCTCGCCCCATCTACACGCAAAGTTGTTGCGTTCCCACATCGACCTGGTGAGTGCGGTGTTCTTATTATTACTTATGGGAAGGATGGCCAAACCCGCCAAAAATATAAGGCCCGAGTTGTAAATAAACCAGAACTGAATGTTGAAAACTATATATTTTAAGCTGCAGTTCCTCTAATGGCCACTAGATGCTGCCCCAGTGACAGGGAAAACACAAAAGTCTTCAACAGACAATCTGAATTCATTACTTGTTGGTGGTCATTTAAAAAAAAAAAGTTGAGAAAATATTAAGGCATTTATGAAGTGGACAGGCTTCTCAGCTGTGGTAGTTGCCGCTTGCCCGTTTGTTTTGTTCCTTCGCGCCCGCGTGAACTCCAGTCGAGCTCAGACACCATCCGACGCTACCGTGTTCGGCGGCTAATTTTGGTCAGTCTTAAGACACCTTGAGTTGCCGAGCCATCCAGCTCCACCACTCAGGAGGCGCCGCTGTTACTGACTACTGGTGTAATGGACAAAATGGCCTTAGTGTTTACATTAGTACAAAAAGACTACACTGAACCGCCTGGAAACACAGCTCAATAAATCAATCAGTCTGTGGATCAAGCAATACCTCTGTCCACTCCACCTGACAGATGACACACACAAACAGCACTCGACCACATGTGTAAAAGCCAGGGGGAGCTCCATGAAGGACGTAAGCTGTGACGCTGTCTGCTGTGTTACCATGGCAATGCTGAAGCTGGACATTGTACTTTTTCTCCCTCTTTGTTATATTGCTTTGAACAGATGAGACTCGGAGGTGGCAGCGTCAGCTACAACACTCGCTGCACCACAGAGGGTCCTGGGAAGCGGACTTTAGTGAGGTTGAAGATGGTGTCTGGCAGAGTCAGCTTACTGAGTGACTCCGTAGTGTTTTCTGAGTTGAGTTTCTGTAGGTAGAGGATAAATAGAATGGTCCAGTTCTGAAGCTTTTGCGTCCACTGGGCATCTTCAACGAGCAGAGAAGTGGCGGTAGCTTACATCTCCAGCCTCTAATGTGCTTCGCATCTCTAAAAAAGTTGAGCTGTGCTTTTAAAACAGGAGCTGGACCAAGTCCTCTCATTCATTTTGAATGTGGCGGTGGTAAAAGTTGAAACAGATTCAAGAGCCCCCACTCCGCCGCACAACCATGCGCTGATCGCCACGACGCCTGAATTGGGTCTGAAAGTAGCCTAAAGCGCTCCAAAAACCACTGGAAAGAAATAAGCACTGAACTGGCGCTCAGAATAAAGAGACCTCGTGAAGACAGCAACCTTACTGTGGTTGGCATGTTTGAGCCATGGCTGTCCACAGTGGATGGGATGTGTACAGAGTTTTGGTTGTATTTTTTCTTTTTTTTTTCTTTTGCTTTTAGCTTGAACCTTTTAACACCACGTTCATCCATTTTAAAGCTTTCCTGAGTTCTGACAAAGGAAGTTGCTAACAAATAGCTAGCGGAAGTTTAACTTCAGTTGGAGAATTGTTCATTTGTCAAGACAGTCGTACACGCATATTTGCCAACTCATATTTTTCTTTCTTTCTTTTGTTTTAATTGGTTGAGTTGAGTTTACGTAACCGGCACCAGAGCAAGTTCATTTTTTTAAAGGTTAGCCAGTTGTTGGCTAATTACGCGGTCCTGAATCGCCACTTCAGTCACTGGATGGTTCGTTAGCCCTGATCCAGGAGCAGCACACCATAGCACACCACCGCGGTCGCCGAGTGGATCATGAAATTTGTTACGGCGAGAATGTTGAAAACATGAACTCACCGGCGGGTAGGCAGTCCTCTTAGCCACTTCACTTTCGGAACAATTACCTTTATGAAAATGGTCGTGAGTGATTTATGACTATCATCATCTAAGCTAAGAAGAACATTAGCTTTGTACCGTTCCCTGACGTCTCTTGGAGGTCCTCCAAGGACTCGCCGCCCTTCAACATTGTCGCTGTAACACATTTTTGGAGCCGCTCAGTGGCTAAAATGTCCGAGTTACAGGACCTGGCACTGTGATATGTTCAGGGCTAAATGAATATCTTAAGACATGGAGGGGCTAGCGAACTCCCTGCTGGACTACAAAAATACATCACTGGACCAACCTATTTACCCAGTCATGACCTTTTGACCTTAATATCCCCTTTTCTGTAGTTGCTGCTGTTTGCCTGTGGAGGGCAGCGCTGCCCGCCTGGTCCTGCCAGAGGAACTGGAGCTCGCTGTTCACCTCCAACAACAACAACAATAACCACTACGACAGCAATATCCAGCCATCCTCAACATCTGTAAACAAACAAACAATGGCCTGATGTCATCAGACCGTGTGCTTACCTCCTGTCAAACTGCCAAACCTTTAAAACATCAAATCTCCAAATAGAATATATTCATAAATCCAATCAGATTGGATAAAACACTGTTTACATATATATATATTTATATAGAATACTATTTTTTTCTTTTTTTATACAAAAAGAGAAAGTATTTTGTGTTTTTATACATATATGTATGTACAGATATAGAAAAGTGACCACACTGAGTCTGCTGTGACGTAACCGTGGGCAACAGGACAGGAGACAGTATTTACACCAAACAGGAAATATTACAATAATAAAAAAAAAAAACAAGAAAAGGAAGGGATGCAGTGGTCGTTGTGGTGTTTCAGAAACATGCCACAATCCCACAGAAGGGGGAGGCGCCCAGGTCACATGAACCCTCAACCGAAATGAGAGAGAGAGAGAGAGAGAGAGAGAGAGAGAGAGAGAGAGAGGCGAGTGACGGAGAGGTGGTGGTCTGAAGTGACGCAGTTCCATCAGTTACACATTTCAAACAACAAATACTGCTAAAACAGGCCTGATCCTGAGACACTTTCACCAGATCCCATAAAAAGTCTGATTGAATATTATTATCAATGTTACATTAATATTCAACAGAGATTTTTACTGGAGATTTCTAGTGTGAAATGATGGCTTTAGAGGCTTTTCTTCTCTCAAAAAAAAACAGTTTGTTTGTCTGTTTGGAATACCTGGCGTGAATATTGTATGTTTTGAAAGAAAATACAATTCTTAGCCGTTTTAATACATTTCTGAATATGTATGAATATCATCTCTCATGGTTCTCTCTCTCTCCAGGTCGCTAAATAGTGAGATAAGAACAAATTAAGGCATCCAGATGAAGAAACAAAGACTTGAAAATTAACTCACTGAAACAACAACAGCATGTGTGTGTGTGTGTGTGTGTGTGTGTGTGTGTGTGTGTGTGTGTGTGTGTGTGTGTGTGTGTGTGTGTGTGTGTGCGTGCATCAATGTGTTTCTTCAGTCCTGATTGGCTGGTTGGTTTGCTGAGGTGCTGCGGCGGTGGTGTTTTGTGGTTTCTGATTGGACGTTTTTTTTGTTGTGTTTTTTTTGTTGTTTTTTTTAATTTAAAAAGGCACCTAGTTCCTCCTCCTCTGCTCATTTTAAAACGAGTTGTCCCTCCTCCGCCAGCCAACCTCTCTGACGGACAGACAGACAGACAAGAAGACAAGTCGTCCCGCTTGGTGTCTGACATTTTGACGAGATTCAAATTCAGGTTTTCCACAGTCAACGTCCCGCTGCAGAAACAGAGGAGTAGGGACAAAGTAGAAAGACAGAAGAGTGACTGGGGGGGTGGACGGGAGAAATTCAGTGGTGCTGTGTTCAGGTGGTAAAGTGTACAGGTCACAAGACGTGTCTCCTTGTTGACCCTCTCCTCCTCTGGTTTCCGTGGAGATGCTAACAAGTCGTCTGCTCCTCCTCGGGCGGATGAACCAATTGAAAAAGAGAAAGGTCTCCATGTTTTTCACAGGCCCCGCCTTCTCCTGCCTCCATAATGTTCTCCTCAGCCGAACGGAGTCCTCCACAACAGCACAATTCCACTCTGTGTGTGTGTGTGTGTGTCTGTGTGTGTGTGTGTGGGTGTACCTACACACACTCTGCGGAGGAAGAGAAAAAGGAAGAGGAAGAGGAGGTGCCAGAAGGAGGTGAATGTGGAGTTTTCGTGCAGTTCTTATTTGAGCTCCTCCTATAATACAGGCTCTTCTTCCATTGGTTCCTCTGTGGACCTGCGGGCAGTTCAAAATCAAACGTCACATTTAAGAGCACAAAATATGTGCATAACAAGTTTACAAGTTTAACACATTGTGACACAACCCTGTGCTAAAATAAATTGTGCTAAATTTAATATTTCATCGAAAGCACTGGCATGGATGTCTTCATATTTACAATAATAGGACACAGTGTCTTAAAGTAAGACTGTGACTTTTGAGAGACGACATAACACATTGTTCCACTTACAAATGAAAGGGATTTTGCTGCTACAGGCTTGATGGCTAATGTTAGCTAATGGTAGCTAACAGGTAAATATTGCTCTATAACGCACACTACCGTGTCAGTTCTTGGCTTAGCATTTTAGCTACGATGTTAGCATATAGCATCTTATTATCGCATTAATTGTCACTTGTAGCCACGTTGGCCGTTGGCTGTTCTCAGCTAACTGCACGTCCCAGGTCTATTTTTGCTGGATTTCTATAGTCATTATCAACTGACATAAAATCTATATTTCATGATGCATTTCATTGGCGTGAAATGGCGTGAGGCTGAGCTGACCTGCTGGTTTCCGTGTTGTCAGGAACGGAGCCCGGCTGCTCGACGTCGACGCTGAGGGAGGCCATGGCGCTGACTGTTTCGGCCTCGTCCTCCGATTGGCCCTGAGCCCCCCGGGGGCCATCCAATAGCGAGTGGCCGCTCGTCTGAGACAAACTCTGGAGACAAGACCAGTGTTTACCTGCAGGGACAGAGAGAAAGAGAGAGGGATACGCATGGGCTGAGGATCATGACATGTTGTAGCTTCTCAGCATTGTGTACATTTACTGTATATCTGTGTGTGTGTGTGTGTGTGTTTCTTACCCTGGATCTCTATTACTCTCTCCAGTGAGGCCCAAGCTTTTGGACACGGCTTCTCCTGAGGCCATTGAAACACAGAGTCACACTGAGAGAGACAGAGAGTGTGTGTTAACGGAAATGCATGACGTCAACTTCTGTATTTCTTGTTCGAGAGGTGAAAATTCATCCGGCAGACACAATGCTCATCACAGAGGACTATTATACTATTATTTTTTATATCAGTTCATGCACAAGTTAAACAAGGTGTTAGCTAGTGAGCTTTTTCCAGGCTAGCCGTTTCCCCCTGTTTCCAGTCTTTATGCTAAGCTAAGCTAACCAAGTCCTGACTCCAGCTTTGTACTTTACACACACACACACACACACACACACACACACACACACACACACACACGTGAGAGTGGTACCAATCTTCTCATCTAACTCTCAAAAAAGAAAGCAAATTAGCGGATTTCCCAAAATGTTGAACTATTCCTTTAACATTCAAATGGACTACAGCGTTGCACTGAGCAGTTACATTGGCTGCTCCTTTGTGGTGATTTGCGGTGACTAACTACAGCTTACTGAAGACGGAAGTACTTGTCTTACTGGTGGTGTAATATTTCCATATTGTTCATAAAGACGGTGGCCAGCACCTCCAGGTTGAGAAAGGCTGGCATGAAATTAAAACATAATAATAATTGTTGATGATATTCGGACTCTCTCTCACCGGGTCTCCCAGGAGCGCCGAGACACAAGCCTCTGATGCGTCACAGATGGCGGTGAGGTCGTGACCGCCCTCCAGCGCCATGACGACGCGCCCGCCCGCCAGACCCATCAGCAGCTGCGTTAGCTGGCCGAAACCTGCCGGAGCACACCGAGCACAGTCACGAAACACTCAGTAAAGCTATTCGGCAATCACGCCAGACGGACAGATCGGTTGTCTCGCTCTGGTCACCGCGGTAACCAGTGCAGCAAACTTACACTTGGCGGAGACATTGTATCCTCCCAGAGGAGACTGATGACCCTCCACAGCGTCGAAGCCTGCAGACACCATGACCACATCTGGACTGAACTGCTGGGCGATGGGCATCACCACAGTCCTACACACACACGCACACACACACACACACACACACGAAATGGACATTTTAAAGCTTGTTATTTCCGTAAGGCGTGTTCATAGTGAACATGAAGCAACTTTCCACCGACCGCATGAAACAGTATTTATTCACCAAAGCACTAAAGTGTACGTTAGCCTGAGGTGCCTAACGCCACGCGCTGTGACCGCGTGTGTTTTCGTGCACATCCATGAAGTCAAATGATTAAAAGAGCAAATATTCTGTGCGAGCTGAAACCTTTTCAACACAAGCATCAGTGTGCACTGCAGAGAGCTGCCACTCACTTGTGTCTCTCTCCGTCCGTAGGCCTCGGTCATAATGTCACCATTTAAATAAATGCTTTTAAAAGATACTCATCCAACAATAATAATAATAATAATAATAATAATAATGTTTACCTGAAGGCAGTGAGGTACTCCACATCGCCCATAGGAGGCTCTACTCCTCCAGTCCACGCTATGTTCACATTAAAGCCGACACCTGCGCCTGAGCCCACCTGCCGAGAGGGAGACAGACCTTATCATCGTGACGTCTTTGGTGGTACGTGTGTGTGTGTGTGTGTGTGTGTAAGGTGGTCATGGGGGTGTAAAATAATGAACAGCCGCTAGAGAACCACCAATATTTGTAGATTCATTTACCCACAAATCACCATGTAGCGAAAGGCCGGAGAGAGCGTGTGAATCACACACAGTCAGTAGTGTTGTAGTTAGGGTCACATGACACTCCTTTAAACTATTTTTGAATTCTCCCCCTCTACTTTGTGTGGGTGCGTGTGTGTGTGTGTGTGTGTGTGTGTGTGTGTGTGTGTGTGTGTGTGTGTGTGTGTGTGTGTGTGCGCGCGTACCTCCTCAGGAGCTCCACTGCCAGGAAAGAAGTTCCCGTCGTCGTAGCGATGGAGGGAGATGTAGAGGACGTTGGGGTCGCTATAGAAGGCCTGCTGGGTGCCGTTGCCGTGGTGAATGTCCTGCAGCGACGGGTCAACCGTGGCATCAGAGAGAAGGTCAACGGGGTGTTATGACACATGAGCTCTCTTAGCCCGCACAAATGTAAGCGTGCGGTGAATAAATGCAGTCGTGCAAACGGGACAATCCAGTCAAAACAAGTATCCCTTTCACGTCTTAAGTACTGTCCTGCCGGCAGGTCAGTCACTACAAACTCATACTTGTGCAGCCGTGGGTTTTTATTAAAGTGGTACACACACGCAGTACGCGTATTTATGAGTGAACCTTTGTCTGTGCATTGTGGTCAAATATCTTTTATTTTGCTTTTTGCTGCAGAAACAACAGAATTTCATTACGCTGCAGGTATGGAGGGTTTTGTCTTGTGCTTATGATACAGTCACATTAGCTACTGTTCTTATGGGAATATGGACAGCACATATCGGTTTAGCAAAATAAAGATGTACGTCAAAAAAATATTGTGAACTTCGGATCGTGATGCAACAGGTGCAGCAGTAAACTAGAGGTGTATTCCATATAATTATCAGTTTGAATGAATAATTAAAAATAAGTAAAAAGTTCAGTTTGTTCCCTGCGACAGGTGACGATGTTGACAGTTTGTGTGTGTGTGTGTGTGTGTGCCAGTGCTACTCACCCAGTCCACAATGAGGATCTTGCCCACTCCAAGTTTCTGTTGCAGCAGCTTGGCAGTGATGGCTACTGAATTAAAGAAACAAAAACCCCTGTTCACACACACACACACACGCCAGACACACACGCACGCACAAAGAAAAAGTGGCACAAACTGTCAGTTAATCATCCTCAAAATGTGATGCAGTGAAATACGTAGTGGCGTGACAATGATCGTGCGGGTGTACTGACATGGCAGTGGATTCCTCGGCATGGTGGCCTGGCGGACGCACCACTGCGAAGCCATTCTGGAACACAAACAAAGAAGTGAAGGGCAGGTCAGGCGCTGTGTTTCCGTTTTTGGCTGCAGAAAAACACTTGTTGGTATTTTCCGTGTGTGCGTTACCTTCAGCTCCCCTGCCGCCACCCTGAAGGCCAGCTCGATGACGGAGCCCACCGCCATGCGGACTGCCGCTGACGAGTGCATCTCGTTCCAAACGGTGTCGCTGTCCACCTGCAGGGGGGGGGGGGGGAGCAGCACAGAGCTCAAACCAGAGCTAAAACACTGATATACACAGACACGATGGACAGACAGGCAAGTAGATAGAGAGAGAGAGAGAGAGAGAGAGAGAGCCTCACCCCTATTCCTCCACAGGGAAGCACAGCGTACATCTTCTGGCTGATTGGACCTGAAACAACCAGTCAGAGGAGAGGTTACACAAGAAGCAGGATTGCAGATGTACCCTTCAATTCATGACTTCAAGCTACGCGGTAGGTCAGCACCCTTTCAGTTCGTACGCCCTTAAGGTTCTTTTTATATTAAATACAACTACATACAATATACAGGGATATACTGTAGGTTTTGTTTGTAATAACAGAGAAATAATTGGGCGGATAAGACACAACATCTAAACAACAACAACAACAACAAAAAAATCTGTATTTGAAGCTGCTCCAAATCAACCACAAAAACATTTTATTTTCCCGAAAAAAATGACTCCAAAATGACTCTGCGGAGTAACGTGTCTGTAGCTTTACAGCGCACGTGACAAACTGAATCATGCAGTCATATATCAGTCACATGAGACACTGTAGAACTTTTACTGTTGATACTTCAAAATACATTTTGCTAATAATACTTCTGTACTTTAGTATCAAGTAGGATTTTGGATGCAGGATTTGTATTTTTAAACTCTAGTATTGGTACTTTTACTTAAGGATAGGATCTGAATACTTCTCCCAGACGTCATCAGCAGCACCATTTTCCTTCTGTGTGTGGAATAATGCAAAACTTGGCCAGACTTTCCAGACTTTAGGTTAATAGAGGTCGGCACTATTTTGTTTTGGGCCGCCAATTAACTCCCCTACTGGAGACTTGGTTTGGGGGGGGGGCGTTAACCCGAGTGCAACTCCCAGTGATCTGCCCTAAACAGGGATTTCTCCAGAGCTCCCTGATTACAGCGGCATGGACACGTCTGAACATACAATTCTGCCCAGTTTTCCAGTGACTTTATCTTAGTCTTAGAGTGCAGAAAAACAGACAGACAGACAGACAGACAGACAGACAGGTACCCAGCAGTTTCTTGTGGTCCAGCTTGTGTCGATTCAGCGGACTGGTTCCATACAGCAGAGTGTGGAACTCTGAATGGACGGACTGGATCTCATCCAGAGACGCTTTACGCCCACGAATCCTCTGCTCACACACACAGACGGAGAGAGAGACTGAGTGAGGAGCTCGCACATTTTAAATTTGCACATAAGAAAAAAAACAAATAGAATGGATATTTGATAATTGCTAGAGTCGACTCACTAAAAACAGAACAAAAAAAGCTTTTGAACACGGAGATGGAAAATGGAAACTTTGGTGTGTGGATGCAGAGAAGATGTGTTTAATGATGGAAAAAGAGCTCATCAGTCAAAGAAGCTGAGCTGCCACGAAGGCTTCTACTCAACTCACTTCCTCTGGAAGGTGAATGTCAGCAGTGTATTGCAGTGCATGCTGGGATGGCCTGCAGTGTGCGCACCAACCGTGACATTACAGCATTGTGGGTGTGGCTCTGCTGTGAGTACAAAGGTCCTGTTTGCAAAGTGCGTGTGTGCGTGTGTGTGTGTGTGTACCTCGCAGCGACCCAGCAGGCCCGTCTCCTGCAGTCTGGACCAGATGCTCTGCACTCTCCCAGCATGCTCTGGGTGGATGTGAGCGTTGCCACACACACACTGATGCTTCAGCATCAGACTGTCATATACAAGCCCTGGAGAGAGTGAGAGAGACAGAGAGTGAATACCGTATACTCTGAGACAAAAGCCGATACTCCAGTAGTAGCTGAGGGCTGTGGCCTGTACTAATAAAACTGTCCCCAGATGGGGGCTGGGTAAAAACATTTAAAAAAATAGAAATAAGTAACAAAAACACATGCAGACATGATAAATGATCATCATTTCTGCAGCCATCAACCCAGTAAAACAACTAATACATGTTAATGGTCCTCCATAGTTTACGTTGTAGTAACACATGAGCACCATAAGATGTCAGTAGCGACGAGTGAAATGTGTGTGAGACATGCAGGACATTGAATTTACCACAATGTGTCTAGTAAACATAACAGATAGATATGAAACACATCTTACATGCTTATTACAAGTATACAGGACTCATCATTTACAGAGGTTTTATATATATTGATATATATATATATATATATATATATATGTATTCTTTGACATCTACGGCTAGACATGCCAAGCAAAGATACCTGTTGCAGCGAAACACACACACACGTTTATTGTTTGATTTACATGATGTAGATGTAAAACCCACTTTTAGACTGAAGACAGGACGTACTCACAAAGGATCTTATCCCTACGAGTCCTCCTCTGTTAGAAGTAAGGACTGACACTGCCCCTTATTTCCTAATAACTCGGTGTGTTAGGAGCTACTTTCGGCCTTAGGATTTTTGGGAATACGACCCTAGTGACCTGGGGTTTACAGCTCTCTCTACGTGATGGCAGCGCCCCACGTTCAAGGACCTTTGTCTCTCTCTGTAAGCTCTCTACTGTCCACTCTCTAATAATGAGGCATAAAATGAAATACTAAAAATACTATCAACCACAAAATAAATCATTATGAAGAATACCAAATGATGACGCTTGTGTTAATAAAAGTGTACTGACAGCAAACAGCAAATGAATGCAGGCAAGCAACAGAGGGAATTTCACATATACATATATATGTATGTATGTATGTATGCATACACACACACACACACACACCAGGATGAGCTACAGTAGACAAAACACTACTCAAGAATGTGTGGTGTTTCAGTCAGTTCACTTAGTTCATCTGAACAGTCAGCCGACAGAGAGTCAGCTCCCTGTTGCTAGGCAACAAGCACGGTGGCTTGTAGTAGGCGGAGAGACGACGCTGATGTCAAACTCTCATCCAATAACAAAACCTGATGACACACAACCCCCCCCCCCCCCCCACCACAAAAAAAAACTGACCGGTAGTGAAGAGGTGTTTGATGGGATTGACAGTGGCTGCAGGGGAGGACTGCGCTCTTCCCAGCGGTCTGTGGGGCAACGAGGACTGGAACACACCCAGCTGCTGCAAGGCCTGATGGGAAAGGGGAGAGAGACAGAGAGGGGGGGGGGGGGGGGAGGGTTATGATTCATAGAAGAAGGATGAATCAGAGATCAGTCCATTCACTGCAATGATGGAGGAGAGAGAGTGTATGTGTGTGTGTGTGTGTGTGTGTGTGTGTGTGTGTGTAAAACAGGACAGCATGCTTTACACCAACAGCCCTCCTGTCTCTCTCTCTGTCATCACACACACTGAAATTACTAGAATTCTAAACATTGTATCATTTCATAAAAATCTGAGCTAAAACTTACGACTGACATCTGATTTTACTGATGATAAAAACTGCTGTTACTATGCTTGTCATGATGATGACAACAACAGTGAGTTTTCATGACACTTGCACTGACTGTCCTGAAATCTCACTGATCACCAACCTCCAGAGTGTGTGTGTGTGTGTGTGTGTGTGTGTGTGTGTGTGTGTACTGCAGACAAACACACACACACACACACATATTCTGTAGTCTCTATATATAGGGTGTTGCTGTGCTCCCTGCTGCGAACTGGGTGACTCATCATGTGTGGGTGGACACCACAACACACACACACACACGCACGCACTTGAAGATATACAGACATACAGGAACACACACAGCGATGAGTCCAGTGGTTGAGTCACCAGTGGGTGATGTCACTGCAGCGTCAACAATTGTGTGTGGGCGTGTGTGTCTCTGCTCAAGTTCGACTGGACACCCAGCGGTGAGTTCACGCCGGGATGGTTTAAAGGAGTTCGTTTTGGGGTGTTGTGTTTGCATATGTCACAAAATGCGGCAAGTGCACGTCACAAAAGTGTTCTGCAATTTAGTATTCAAATCCCACCCTTTTCTGTAAAATGTCAAAGCTTTCTTCTGATGACTCATCCTGTACTTGTGTGTTTATAAAAAAGAAAAAGTACTTGTTGGATCCATTCAACCCTCCCCTCAAATAAAAGGATATTTAAAAGAGTGCTACACTCCTATTACATTGTTGGTCTCATGATGGACAGTTTTTTTTTTTTAAATCATTCATCCAACTCAATGCAGCAGAACCAGGGATATCGTCTTCCCGATTGCCTACATTACCCACAATGCAAACCTGACAGATTCAGGGGTGTTGTGCTAGTAGCGCCTAATGTAGCCTCGAGTGGGCTACAGACGTCTGGTAAGCTCATGTCTTCGCTACTACAACCCCAGATCTTTTGTCATCTTCAGACTTGTAGTCTTCAGCCCCCAACAGATGTCGACTCAAGTGACATCACTTGAGGCAACTTAGCAGACTTCGATCAGCTCCCTCCGCAGCCACAAAAGGCTATAATCAACTTGTTTTTAAGACAATATTAATAAGCTAGCATGATGCACCGTGCACTTACACTGCATCATATACGTCATAGCCGTCTATTTACAGCAGTAATATTCAAAGCAGCGCTAATTGATTCTTTTGGCCACATGGGGCTAGCACGACAAACTGTCAACACAACATTGACATGTTATCACCTTATAACGTTGTTATCCCAAACGTGTAAGCAAACCTATGTACACATCTAACACAAGCGTAGCAACATTAGCATTGACTTATGAGTTGTGCTTCTAGCCAAGTCCATTATTCACTCTCCATCTAGCTCTGAAATATCTGTCTCTTTAGCGGCTAAATGCTCCACTATGTTCACCAGCTTGTCGCTAACTTTGTGCGTCTGCTGTTTGGCGCTGGGCAGGTAGCACACAGTGGTTTTGTGAGAGCATCTGCACTGAAAACAGCCTCCTGCTGCTGCTGCTGGAAATGAGGTTGATAAGCCGGAAATACCAAAACAATTAGCCGAAAGACGCTAAAGCGCTCTGTAGAGCTGAGAGGGTGTTAATTCTCTGTGAGTTTGTCACTACAACCACTCTTACATTACACACAGTCATTTCATTCATTGTTAATATAAAAATAATATAAATATAAATATATCTTAGTGCAGCTTTAAAGTCCAACTGAAATTAAATGGCATGTTCTTTTCTATACAGCGTACATATCTACTCTGCAAATCCTTCGTCCCATGCACTCTTTGGAGAGAAACAAAAATCAATATTCAAAAGGGAGAAATTTGTGTTTTTTGCATTTTTGGCTCCATGATTGGACCCCACATCTGTGCATTAATCAGATCAGAGTGCTGCAGCAGTCATGATTCAAACTGCATGCACATTACCGGTTGGTCAAAGCACCACATTGTTAGGCATCTGACAACTTACGAGCTAGTCCTTCAAGCACACTAGGTCTTGTCCCTGACAGGAAAAACACGATGTGTCAAATTTTGGTCAATTCAAAGCTTGTACTTTTCATTGAGAGCAGATAATAGGCATGTTGTGTAATGAGCTCACCAAAGCTGTGTGTTGTTTCTCTGAAGAAGCAGCACAATGGAGAGAAAAAAAAAAACCCAAAAGAACACCGAAGGGCGATACGCAAACACACTGTGTGAAAACAAGCAGGTGAAAAACACCTGAAGCCATCTCGGGTTTGGACTGAAGTAACAGGCCAACAGTTAGCTGTGATGAGTCAGACAGCTAACACACAACAACTGTCTGCAGCAAACACAGTAAGACAGAAAACAGCAGGAGGGCGGCTGATGATGCATTTGGGTGATTCATCCCTTTGTGGGATCATGTGTTAATTTCAACTGAACTGGATGTTAATCCATTACTTTAAGCTAACTATCTCAACTGTTAATCCATTACTTTAAGCTAACTATTTCAACTACTTATCATTACTTTAAGCTAACTATTCCAACCACTTAGCCAATATGTTTAAACTGTTCCAGCCAACTGATTCATTCATTTCATGTAATTATTTCAACAGTTTATTCATTTCTTTTGGATAATTATTTCAAATGTTTAAACATTACCCATTATCCTTTTATCTAACGATTTAAAGCATTGCTTTTAGCTAACCACTTCAACCACTCTGCTAGCTTGCTAACTAGTTGTCATGCACTATGGCAATGCGTGGCTTGAATGTGTTATAACTGACTCAGGTTGGCGGGAGGTGTGCATTAGCCACCAATTTAACCAATTTGTATTCCTATTTGGATGCTAGTTTTTCTCCTAAACACAAATATGGGGGGGGGGGGGGGGGTGCAAGTACCCCTGGTTGGGAATCACTATCTTAGCATGTAAGCAGACATGAGGAGTGTGTGGGGCTGCAGAGATGCACTGGGACTTTTTAATGTAATAAACAGCAGACTGCAGCACATTCACTCTCTACAGAGAGCAGCACTGCGTTCACACACAAACCTGCGTGTAGCTCCCCCTCTCCTCTTCGTCGCCCTCCCTCAGCTGGATGATGTCATCTTCCTCTTCCTCTTCGTCCAGCTCGCTCTCTGTACTCTCCCCTTTCACATGCATGCACCCATGCTCCTCCTCGTCCTTCACGTGAACACAGAGTAGCTCAGATGGGGGCGTGCTGTCGTCTGACCCCTCCTTCTGAAGCCTGATTGGTCAAAATAACAAGGCAGACTTAAAAACAACAGTCAGGTGTTTATGGCAACATGAGTATATAGATATTGATAAAGATGAATCAATTTGTCTTTGACACTGACTGACTGGTTGAAATGCCACACCTGTGAAGGCTTGCCCCTCCGCCGTCCTCCTGCATGTCATTGGTCTCTGTTAGCTCCTCCTCTGTCTCCTCCGGGTGGGTGGGTGGCGGCCTGGGAAGCTCTGCCCCCTTCGATAGCATCTATACACACCAGGTAACGTTAGTGTGTGATAGTGTGCACATGTGAATGTGTGTGTGTGTGTGTGTGTGTGAACCTGTGTACCTTGTAGTGTTTCTCCAGGAAGTGCTGGTGTTGCTGCTGGACCACCAGCTGCTGCAGGGCCTGTGGGGACTGGGGCAACGGCGCACTCTGGGTCCGAGCCAATGGCCGATGGCGAGGCAGCTTGTTGACCGCCCGCATGCCGCTGGACACGCCTCTCTCTGCCGTAACCAGCGGCGACTGGCTGTACATGGGGACTGAGTGGGTGGAGGTCACAGCAGAAAGACAATGAGTTGGTTACTAATGGGTGAACGTTAGCATGGACTTTAGTGTACTTGTGCATGTGTGTGTGTACCAGCTAGCATAGCAGTCTGTTGTCTGGCCTGCTCCAGCAGTAGTACATGTTGCAATAACGAGGAATGGGCCGAATGAGAGCTGGGGGGTGGTGTTTCCACATCATGCCCCACCCCTACAAAGAAACATTATCAAGTTATTACTAGTTCCAAATAATACATTTCAAAACGAAATTGCCCATGTAGATAAATGACTTTATATCACACTTTTATTTCCATACATATTGAAATAGAGTATATAAAATATATATAATACTTTAATATAATAATTAAACCATAACAACTTATTCAATCATGAACTTTGGTAAAGCTTACCTGCAGGTAGGGAGGAAGTGGAGAGAAACTTCCCTGTTAGAGCCCCGCCCCCTCGCAGCGATTGGATGGCTTGACGCTCTGCCTCTTGCTGGGTCGACAAATTCTTGGGGGGGAAAGGGGGGGCATTACCATGGTTACCACACATACAAGGAAACTCTCCTGAGAGTCATTTCAATATATATGTATATCCTGTAAAAGTGTGTATAAATGGATATGTATAGTATGCATTTGTGTGTTGCCTTCACTCACCGTGATGTGAGTGTTGGCAGGGAGGCCAAGGGAGATATTCGGCAAAGAGGGCGAGGTGTAGAGATTCAGAGGACTCAATGTCCCATCAGCCCCCAGCGTCTGATGGAGAGATCTCAGCTGCAGACAGACAGACACGCAGGCAGACTGGTTAGCTTAGGTGTCCCGCTCTGTGAAATCTTAGCAGTAACTGAGAGGGCAGTCTGATGGTTAGACACTGTAGATTGGTCCTAGTTGCTATGGTAACCATTGTTTTTAACATCTACTGTAAGCACCAACAGTATCGCTCTCTCAAATCAAGTCAGTTCATCCCTCTGAATACTTTTTTTCTAACTTCCACAACTTGTTAACATTTGTTAAATGATCACTCAAATTCAACACGGGTCGGCGCTACTCGCTCTCTGGACACAATTCCACACAGCCATCTTAAGGAAGTATTTGATACAGTTGGGCCCGGTATTTCATCCATAACAAACATCTCCCTAGTGAATGGATACGTCTTCCCATCTTCCTTCAAACGTGCCGTCATTCAACCTTTGATCAAAAAGCAAACCTAGATCCTGACTGTACCGAGTAACTTCCTGCCAATCTCGAAATAGTCACTTTTATCTACGGCCCCTGGAAAAAAAGTCGCCTTCTCACAATTCTCATGCTTAATGAAAATAAAAAACAGAGGTCCTGGTCATCCGTCCCGAAAATCCCAAAAATGTTTTTTGTTTTTTATATTTGGTCTATTGCAAAAATAATACCTATAAAATAAAAAGCAAATATGGACATCCCACCAATCGGACAACAGATGCATAACATTTAGAAAACAAGGATGCAAATTGAGAAAACACAAACAAATACAGACGCAAGTTGCACAGAACACAACGGAAATGAGTTACAAACCCCCCCCCCCAAGATCCTCTGATCAATTTTGTCTGTTTCCGCTCCAGTATTTACCTATTTATAGCTGTTCTGTTTTGATGTATTTTATTATGTAAAGCACTTGTTTTGTAAATGTACCAATAAACTGACTTTTCTTGAACCACAGTAGGTGGCAAGCTCGAGCTGTCTGTCCAGTCGGTGAGTATAACTTTAAATTTAAAAATAAAGTGTTTGTGTGTGTGTACCTCAGTCTGTATGTTGGGGACCGATCCTGTGTTGCCATTGGCGATAGCCGAATTGGAACTGTTGGGACTGCTGGGACCTGAACCGGGAGCGCTACTGCAGAGGGAGGAGACTGGTCGAGAGACACAGACACACACAGAAAAAGAGAGAGAGAGAGGAATTCATATTCAAGTTGATTCATAAAATGTCTAATGTGTTAGTAAAATGATCTATTTAGTGAGTTCACACACTGCTGCTGAGTTTTCCTGTCTATTTTCAACCACGCACTTCTTTCAGACCGATGTGTGTGTGTGTGTGTGTGTGTGTTCACCTGATATCTCTATGGCTCTCTTCTTAAAGGTGCTGATGACGGTTCCATCCTTCCTGCGGAGGAGCGGAGAGCTCCGCCTCTCTGCCACCTTCTGCTTCAACCGCGAACGCACCTTCAGGTTAGGCTCCGAGACTGGACGAGAGACCCAGAGAGAGAGAGAGAGGCGGGAGGGGGGGACGGATTGGATCAACAACCCTTCTTTGTTATATTACACAGTGTTTGTCCCTTTTGTGTCTCTCTTATGTTTCATTGTGAAGTGCAGAGGTTTGTTCGGCAGAGTATTTCATTGGGGTATTTTAAGGTGCCTGGTGATTTGCCAACAGGAGACTATCAGGGCGGATACAGGAGCGCAGGCTGTCTGGTAATCCTACATTACATTTTGGCTGGCTGGGATGAGCAGCTACAGCGGGTGTATTTTAAGGGAGCTTTGGCCTAAAAGTCAAGGTTAAGGGCAAGGAGCAGGAGGAGGGAAAAAGCATCCAGGTTTTATTGGTTTAAGCTGCCCGAACGGTATCCAACATTCCTGAATCCAGGAAAACATGGATGCTTTGTCGCTGCTTACCCTTTGTCTGTGCGGCATCAGTCCCCACAGTCTTGACTTGGACATGGGCACGAAGGGATTTTTGAACTTCATGCTATAAATCCATCCATTTTCGTTATCAAGTGTAAGCCTACAGTATCCCAGGACACATCAGGGGGTATTTACTAAGCATGTAATTACATGAGCCTAACCGCAGTTACATCTGCTTTGCATGAGTGCCGCTAAAGAAGACCTGATGGTGGGCCGTTTTGTCGTGTGTTGTGTGCGTCTGGAAAGCAGTGGGGCACAAAAAGAAAGTGAGTTCTGCCTATGAACTCGGAGTACTGATTGAAAAGAAGACACTTCTGGAACTTCAAGTGTGTATTCATTCTGCAAGACGAAGGCTATTCTGTATGTGAGGAAATATCACTTAATAGTCGGATGCTGTCAGCTCAGCGAGAAGATCAGCGTTTGAATGAGTCATGAGGAAGTGCGGGGGGTTTTCTGGCAAAACTTATGAACTCCTTTGATTAGACACTTCCTGTGAACAGATAAAATATTATCTAATTGGCCGACTTGAGTGTCACTCATATCACACTGGACTGGAGCTGCATAGCTACCTACTCAAGCAGGAGGCCACTGAGGGGAACAGAAAGGTAACATCGCCTGGCTATATAACATCAATAGTATGTGCATCTAGCTAACTTACTAGCTACAGTAGTAATCAAGCTTTACTTTCAAGGTCAAGAGTTAGCATATCATTAACTACTCATCACTATTACATTCGTTTGAGGAGTTACAGGTTATGTTGAGTATACCACTGGGTAGTATTTTCTCACTGTGGAAGCCAGCACTGGGTGCTATCAGAGTTAAGGCTAATGCTAGCAGCGAAACACAACGGTAAGCCGTCATCCTAAAAGCCGTCATTTTCTTTCACTTCAAAAACCGTAAATATACTGTTTGAAACTACAAACATGTATGTCAGCAAAGCCCCCGTCAACCGGGGGTTTTGTCAGAACGAAATAACAAGAATGATGCTTTTTTTTTGGCTTTATGCTTTCAGCATCATCGTCGTCGCCATCTTTTACAGGGTTCTTGTTTCATGACGAGTCCGCTGGGCAGATTAAAAGGCCAGCCGGAGATGGCATTTTAAACCAACCCATGAAGCCAACATAAGCTTGATATGCTAGCTGGCTAACATAAAGTCTGCAAAGGTTGGCGGTCGCCGGCTAGAAATTAGAAGCCTGCTTCTGTATGAAATCAAGGAACACTTGAGTCAAGTGTCCTTTCAAATTTCATATTAATATTTATTTACTTCATATAATGTTTGATCCAATATTATATTCTTTACTGTAATGCGAATGTTAAGAGGGTGAGTTGGGCGACTGGAGTGGAAGCCAAGCGAAATTTCAGTATGTTTCGCTTTTTTGTGATTTCCGGCGTTACCAATGAGTTTTTTTATTCATGAGCAAACTGAAAAGAATCAGTTTCACAGCCTGACTTCTGAACTCACATGTTCACAGAAAAAGCCTTCACATGCTATCAGTTATATCTAAAACAGTGTGTGTGTGTGTGTGTGTGTGTGTGTGTGTGTGTGTGTGTGTGTGTTATCTCTAGGTTTAGGCTACCTCTTCCCCGGTGAGTCAGACTCACACTGACTCACACACACACACACATACACACACATATAATAATATATATAAACACACCACACTCCACCTCCGCGTAGTCCTTCGTCAAAAGTACTTTTACATGGCAAGTGACAAATCACACACACACACACACACACACACACACACACACACACACACACACACACACACACACTCCCTCGGCCTGTATCCGTCTCTCCTACCTGTCTTGCGGAGTGGGAAGTCGTCTTTGCCCTCGTAGTTCCCCAGCAGCGGGGGCAGTTTGTAGGAGGGAGGAGTTCCCGGGGTGTTACTTTGCGGAGGAGAGCCCTGCTCCAGGGAGGTGTGCTGGGCTCCCCTGCAGACACACACACACACAGGAGAAAGCGAGTTAGCTGGCAGGTAAAACACTTTCTCAACATGAAGTGACAAAGTGTTTCAGTAAAGTCATCTGCTGTCAACCTGCTTCAGTGTACTTTCATTTAGGCATTTCCCAGGATGCCTCTCCTGTTATTTCCTGTGACTGTGAATGTGGAAATGTTTTCTCTGGTGCAGAATTAGGATTTGGGAAAAAGCTTGGCAAGGGCCACTGTTGGGACTGTTGAAATGAACATCTGTAGCCCCCTTCAGACATGCAACACATTACATTCGTCTATCTGTTAAAGCGATGGCTTTTTGGTATGCGTGTGTCTGTTACAGCCTTATTCACACCTGTTATGGAGCAGCCGCATGGCGTGTTAGAAGTGTTACAGCAATATTACTTTAACTTAGGAAACCACTCCTACTTTTATATATAAATGGTGTTTGGTTTTTTTTCTTCAAATAATGGCAGGGTTATAATACTTGAGAGATATGTTCGTATTGTGACATTACAGAACTAAAAATGTTGCCTTGCATGTAGGGAACATTAACGGTCAGAGAAGCACAACCATGGATGACGACAACACGTTGCCATTTTCTACTTTTAAATGCGGGCCCTGGTTTAGAAACCCGGTGGAACGCCCTCAGTGAGTGTTGAGGCGGCTGGGTCAGGCTACCAAACTGTTCAAGCCTCACAAGCTAGACCCTGTTCACCACCATCACCGGGCAACGAGGCGGGATCACACTCTCTGATCCGTGACTAAGCGACATTCTCCCATTCATGCAGTACAGTTTCCTGCAACTGTAATCACTAAATGACTGTTCGTACGGGAGATTCAAAACTATGTATTTAAGCACCAACCCCTGAGACCCCCCCCCCCCCCCCCCCACGGGTAATGACGTGGAGTGGACTTTAGTTTGAGACTGAGCCAGTGTGTAAGGTTACAGTGATGTCAGCGGCGGAGCTCTCTGCAATCCTCACCAGCACTTTGGGGAGAAGGAATGGTTCAGTCCTCCGATGCCGGGCTCTTTCTTGCTGAGAAGGAACTCCTGCAGCTTCAGCTTCACCTCCGTACTGGCAATGGCACCTTTGCGAGACACATCGCAGAGAGAGAGAGAGAAGGGGCGGCAGTCAGGACACTTCACCGGAGCAAACATGTGCGCAGCGGGGCAGTAAGCAGCATAGGTATAACCTACTCTCTTTGCCCTTCTCCTTGTTCCTCAGCAGCAGCAGTTGCTGCTCCAGTCGGTGCTTCTCCTGCTCCTCGTGTCTTTGTTGCTCCAGCTTTCTCTTCTGCTCCAGCTCCTGCTGCCGCTTTGCTGCCAACAGCTCCTGTTGTTGCTTACACGCACACGCACACACACACACACACACACGCACACACACACACACACATCCTCCTGAGTGACAAATAAACCAATGGACGAGCTGAATCAAATGAGAGATGAGAGTCAGTAGGAGGGTTTCTGTCCTGCAGACTGGAGGCTCACTAAATGAGTTGAGTACCTGCCTATCTACCTTCAGGTGTTCCTGCAGCTGGACCTCGTGTTGCCTCGTGAGCACTTCATGTTTTTTCTGGAACTCTGCAAACAGCAGCTGTTTCTGGAGTTCCTGCTGCTGTTTGAGGAGCACAAGTTCCTGCTGGAGCTGCTGCTCTCTCTGGGCCGTGTCCACCGCCGAACCTCCGGACAGAGACCCCACCCTGGACTCTGTCCGGAGGTCAACGGGGCCTCCTCCTCCTCCTCCTCCTCCTCCTGGTCCTTCTCCTGTACCCCCACCTGGAAAAGCAGGGCAACTATATTATATATCTCATTGATGTATGTCTCGATTACATTGCTGATTGTGTTGTTCTGGTTTTTAGATGTGTTTTAACATTTTGGACGGCGTGTACCCGCTCTAGCTACAGTGGAGGCTACAGAGATACCACATGGAGGCCAGAAGAACTGTGATTGTAGCCTGCAGCAGAGATGGGGAGTGGGCTGCAGACGTCTGGCAAACTCACTTCCTTCTCATTCCACACCCCCAGATTTTTGTCAATTTCGAATTTATAACCCCCAACCGACGCTGACTCGAGTGACACATCACTCAAGTCAACCTATCAGACTTCACACAGCCCCCTCTGGAGCCACAATGGGCTGCATGCTACGTACTTGACATAAACAGTATTACTCCCCCAACACCTGTAAACGGACGGTGTGTAAAATTGGCAGAGTTCACCTTTAACCCTAAAAACCTCTTTGGCAGTGGAGTGATCCACTTTTAGGAGGCATTCGATCCACTAAATTAATTATTATTTTTTAAGACATGGAACCACCCCTCAAGGACTCTTAGAGGACCCCATACTCACCACCTCCCCCTCGCTGCTCGCTTGCTGCTCCTACTGGGCTCTGCATGCCCGATGGGAGGCTGCTCTTCACCTCCAATACTGCAGGACAGAGAAACACAGAGAGAGAGAGAGAGAGTGATTGATTGGTCTGGAAAATGTTGTCAAGGATACATCAGGCTATTACATCATTCATTGCATACACACACACACACACAGTTCCCATTTCATTCAGATGGGCTGTGATAGTGTTGCAAGAAGCGAGGAACACAGCGTCCTGCCGCCTGAAATAGCCACAGGCCTAGCGTTAGCCTAGCACTGACTTGGAATCACCCTCCTGTTACCTTGGCATTAGCCTAGCCTATATTCAGCGCGGCTAGGCTAAAGGACACTGCAGAATATGTTGACACGTGGCCACACATATACACAGAGGCAACCGATCAGAGAGGCCAGCTGTTATTTATGGCACCACGGCGGAAGTAAAGAAAAAAAGCCAGTGACAAACGCACCGCTGCGTGCTCGTCTGGATTTGTGGCCGCCACCCGGGCTAATCAGCGTGACCGACCAATATTGATTTCCTGCTTCGGGCACCAGCTGACTTTTCACCTTGCGAAATGAAAGCGGTAAGAAGTCATCATCGACATTTCAAATGTGTCAACGCGTAAATGTGGAGCGCTTGGGGAAATTCCCGCTGCGATTGGCTGGTACTGTCTGGTCACCTGGAGGTGTATTTTGGAACTTTGACTATTGCTGCAAAACGTTTTGATTCTGCTGTGTATCAGTATTACAGGACTCTCCACGTGATGGAAATTTCACATACTGACTGGAGGAAAGGTCTCTTCGGCCTGAGGATGTTTAAATTGCATGCTTCGTTCTGTTTTTGATCAATACGCCACTTTTTCGACCTAATCCAAGCGTTAAAAAATAATAATAATAATAATATGATGTTGAAATTTTTCTTTCGGTTTCCTCTCACTGCAAAAATGGAATATGCGTATGAATTCAGCTGGATGGAAAGACTTTCTGCGTGTGGTTGTTTAGGTTTTTAAAGTACTCATGTATAAGCTACGATGCTAAGACTCGGCGGCACCCAGATCGGAAGCTCCTGTCAGCTTAGCTGCTCCAATCAGCTTACACTGATCACTTGTCTGTGTGTGTGTGAGAGTGTGTGAGAGTGTGTGAGAGTGTGAGAGAGTGTGAGAGAGAGGGACACTTTGGACTATTTCTTTAGGTTTAGTGCAGAGAGCCAACAGGTGAACACACTGCCTGACGGGGGGGGGGGGGGGGGGTCTCAGCATCCCATCACCATCAGTGCCTATTCATGTGCCCTTGAGGCAGGGGCACCATCACTCTCCTGGCTTCAGCTGCTATTGGATCGGGCTACTTCCTGGAAGGGGCCACACACCGCACCATGTTGGGACGTCAGTATATTCACCCGTCTGCTGGCCAAGGGAGGGAGGAAATTCAATTAGGCCTCACCTTACTGCACACTCTGACCGGTGACCTCCCTCTCTGGACGAAGGTGCTCCGATTGGTCACCTCCCGTCCTCTGGCACTCCCCCTCTGCTTTTGCGTCACATGGGGTCTCTAAGCTAATCAAACGGCAACATCCACAATAAGGCCAAGCTTATTAGCCCTGCCCTGGAGGATTGGGACTACTGAGAGGAGGAAGGATTTCATCATTTCAAATCGTCACTGCCTTTAGTCACAACCTGACCTCTGACCTCAGACCTTGACACAGGGAAAGACAAGCATGCACTGTGTATCTATAGTGAGGAGCGCGGATGCCTTGCTCATTCTAATCCATTGTTATGGCTCAGGGCAAGCTCTGATTTTATTTCTGACTAAATCTTGTGGAATGAGCAGATTATTTTTCATTCTCACACACACACACACACACGCCAAGAAGTTTCAGATTTGCTGGTTTGTGAGCGTTTAGTTTGCTCAGTCACTGTGGCTGTTGCAAGAAAAAAAGTTGGTAAAAAGCCCAAAAACTGGGAACTGGGGATAAATAAGGCTGTGTGTCTGTGTGTATGTGCGTGTGTGTGTGTGTGCACGCGTGCACACACAGCTACTCGCATCTAAATTACCTAAATAAATATTCTGGCGTTTCACTGTGACGCACGTGTCTCCCCTTCCACTACAACACACACACTGTCCCTGTGTGTGTGTGTGTGTGTGAGAGAGAGAGAGACTGGTCTGTGAGTGTGTGTACAACAGTCCGTTTGGCAAGAGAGCAGCATTCCACAGCAGCCAGCGTCTGACGTCAAACCGAAGACATTTATAGTCTGGTAAACACACACACACACACACACACACACACACACACTCACACACACACACTAACGTTCAGTCTGACAAAGAGGCAACGTTTCAGTCAATCATATCGGTTTCTGACTCGACTGCAGCTCACGGCAGCTACACACAGTAATGAAGCACCAGGACGGACACTGGGAAAAGAATGAAAGGCCAGCCAGTCCTGCTAGAAACCAGCGCAGACTGGTGATGAGACCTCGGTGCCAATGTGACCCCAGCATGCGATCACACTAAAGCCACGCAGAGAGCTCAAAGATCACAACGACGAGCTTCTTCACACAGTTTATGTAAAGGTTATGTATGAAGCACAGTTGGGTTCCACGTTTAGCACTGGTCGGGTCTAGGTGGCCTCTACAAGGCATTCCTCCATAAACTGGCACTGAAACCGTGTCAGAAAATAGCCACAATCACAATTTCTTCAAGTCCAGAGTGACCCTCAAAATTGCTTGTTTTGTCCAGTCCAAAACCTGAAAATGTTCAGTTGACTATCACATGAGACAAAGAGAAGCAGAGGATCTCCCCAACTGAGAAGCTGGAAGTGGATGTCACGTTAACATGCTGATGTTTTAGCAGGTAGTGTTTACCAGGTTCACCATCTTGGTTTAGCATTTTGCATTTGCTAAATGGCACCACACACAACCTGCAGCTGAGGCTGATGGGAACGTCACTAGCTCTACAGGTATGTGGTCATAAACCAAAGCACTGGACACATTTTATTTTGATCCGGTGACAGCGCCGGAGGAAAAGTCAGAGGATCGCCAAAGTTATTACAATTCAATGTGTGTGTCACATTACCCCGCGATCCATCCAACAGTTGTCACAATCACAGATGTCAACCTCATGGTGGCGCCGGAGGAAAGGTCAGGGGATCTCCAACGGTTTTTAAATGATCAAAGAAGTTGCAGGTCATTTTCAGACGAATCTCTTCAGCTCTGCTTTTTTTTTTGCTACCTCACAATGAGCGAAACTGTAGCAAATGCGCGTAAGCGCAACAGCAGCCGCACAAGAACTTTGCCTGAAACCGTCTGACCCTTATATATAATAGCCTGATATATATGAAAAATATCATATTACATCAGAAAATATCCAGACCAAAGAATGCGTGAACAAGACGGGCAACCCGGCTAAGCATTTGATGCCCACACTGAAGCGATTAGTCGATTAATTGACTCGTTGAATGATGGAAAAATAATTGGCAACAATTTTAATCATGCTCCAGTCTTTTCTTTTTTTTCAAGCAAAAAGGTCAAACGCTCACTGGCTGCAGCATCTCAAATGCGAATATTTGCTGGTTGTCTTTGTCGTCCATGATAGGAAAATGAATCTCTGCTGGACAGACCACACAGGCACTTCAACACACAGGCACCTCAAATATGATGGCAAGTTTTTCTATATTTTCTCAATCAATCAAGTTTATTTTATTTGTCACGTGTTACCATATAAGGTGCAATCACAGTGAAATGTAATCCCGCCAGTTCCTTCAATTTGATTCAAGTTAAGAGTTTAAATAGAATAGGAGTAGTAAGAAATATATGAACGCACATACATTTAGGCTAATCGGAAACAATAATAAGCAGATTGGTTGATAATGAGAATCATCAGGTGCAGTTGCTGTATTCAACCAGGGAGATGTCCCAGCCGTCAGAAAAGGCTAAAAATGATAGCCGTACCCACGTCTGGTAAAGATGCTACATAATGCAGCTCATATGAACTCTCATCACGGGTGAAATACTGTCAGACGTCCCAGCTCTTCCTAAAATATTCAGCACAGATGAAACCAGAAATGATCCACAACATCATGTATGAACAGTAGGGTGGCAATTATGTCCTCCACTCATAGATAGGTCTGTAAAACATTAAGATAACTGTGGAAAATGCCAGTCGGACCAACAAACCAAAACCAAAAAATATTCAATTTACCATAATGTAAGAATAAGAAAAGCAACAAATTCTCACATTTCAGAACCTGGAATCATCATTTTTTGGGGGGCATTTTTGCTCACAAATTTCCGATTATCAAAATAGTCGCCCTTTCTATGGCGATCGATTAATCGATTAATCGACTGCTCGTTGCAGCTCTTCAGTTTCTAGAGAATCTTCCACTGGTGAGGTAATTGGATTTGATTGGACCACACAGGAAGCGTTTTATGTGGTCCAGTTAGTTCAGAATAGGTGAACAGGTAACAGACAAAGGGAAGCAGCCCACAAACTCTCTGGAAGGTTTGTAGTGCAGAAACACCGGAGCGATGAGCAAAGCAACAAAGATTTAGAAGAAGAGACTTAACAAAAACAACAATGAGGGGGGGGGGGGGGGGCGCTGGCCAAGATCTGTCACTAATTATGAAGAAAGGTTCATGAGGACACAAAGAAGGAAGAAGGAAGACAGAGGTGTGTAGCAGAAGTCCAGTTTCTACTTCACTTTGCTGCTGCTGCTGCTGCTGGGAGGTATTTCTGGAAACCAATATTCGTCTTTTCTCTTCTCTCTCTCTATCTCTCTCTCCCTGTCTTGTTCGTTCTGCGCTGCTAAAAGAAAATAGGCACTATGACATCAGCCCTGCAAAACACTCTAAAAAAAGCCAGTAGAGAGAGCGAGAGAGAGAGAGAGAGGGAGAAAGAGAAGACAAGAGCAAGCGAGAGAGTGAGGTAAAAATAGTATAATGGCTGTGTGTACTTTAGACAAATTAGAAGCTTAGGGAGAGAGAGAGTCACATGTGTGGCGTTGCTATAGTGATTGAGGGTGGGTCAGAAGTATTATGGGCTGGCAGACTGTAGGTCATCCACAGCGGATGCTGTCTGTTGTGTTACACCAGGCTTGTCTTTGACAACATCTGGTTCCATCAATTACACAGTAAGTATGGCACTTACTTATTAAAGCTGCACTGACAAATACTTTTGTATTAACAATGGGTGCAATGACTATGTGTAATGTGAAGGTAGTCATTCATAGTCATGAACCCACAAAAAAAAAAAAGGACTCTACAGTTTCCCCTCAGCTCTATGGAACGCTTTAGCATCTTCCAGCTCACTGTTTTGGTTTACAGCCTGCAGCTTTAACGTCCCAAGGCTTTCATCAACTTTGTTTCCAGTAGCAGCTGGCGGCTGTTTCCAGCCAAAAAGCCTTGATAAACCAATTATAAGCTACCTGCTCAGCACCACACAGCAGACAGACACAGTTAGCGACTAGCTGGTGAACATAGTGGAGCATTCAGCGGCTAAAGAGCCAGATGGACCAAAAGAGAGCTAAAAAGAGAGTGAATATTGCAATTAGATTTGTTGTTTAGGACAGAAACACAACTTCAAATGAAGGCAACAGTTTGCTAGTTTTAATGGTAAAAACACAGCAGGTGCTAAAGGGTTTAGAGATAGGAATTATAAATCATCTTGCTGGTTTGAGAAGTTTAGTTCACAGATAAGTCGTCACTAGAAATGTAGCTTGGCCATTTTTTAAAAAGTTCCGTGCAAAAAAAAACATTCATGTAAAAGGCATCACCAGTTATAAAGAATAAATGTGATCAAAATTAGTAAAGAGCAAACACAAGGCTTATCTGAGAAAACACGACCTACAGCAGAGGACACATTGCCCCCACAACACCAATACTCAAGTGTCTGTGAGCCTGTTAAGTCTGAACACACACACACCCACAAGCTCACATACACACTGACCTGGGTTCGCCAGCGAGCCAACGCTGTAATTGCAGCCGAAAAGAAGATTAGAGCGAGTGCACGTCATGCTTGCACCAACCAACAGCCTGCTGGCTTCAAGAGGCAGCATCAAGCCACACTCCAAACCCAGCTCATCCCACTTCGGCAGCCACATTGTCCAGCAGACTGAACAACAACCTCCACACGTTGAATACCCATGACAGGCGTTATTGGTGTTTTAGCAGCCACACGTATAACTAAGGGCACTGGATTTCTACTTAAATCTAAAAGTAAAAATGAAAGTAGCGTCCTGGGAGTTCAGCTGAACACTCAAGGCTCTGTAGAGCAAAAGGTTCCCAAACAAAGCTTATCCAAACCCCCTAAACTGACAAGGGTCAGTGTACAGCAATAGATGGAACTCCGCAGGACATCACAAGAGAGTGTGATTATTGGAACAGCGCATTTTCTCCTGAAAAAGTGAAGACAGGGCAAATATCTGTATTTGAATTGATAGAGGAGCGAGTATTCCAGGAATAACAACCATGTTGACGGGATATTCTGAGCCTTATTACTGTCCCAAAAATAATGAAAGTCACTGTTTCCTATTAACCACCTCATTTGGCAGCGCCACATCTTCATAATGAACCTAAAATATTTTTACACTATTTTTTTTTTTTTTTCACAAAATAAAACATCTGCTGCATCCGAGACACCAAGGCATCATTATCAATGTACGGCAAACGGATAACGTTACTGTAGCTAGTAATCCTAGCAGCTAGCTAAGTTAGGTAACGTCAACGTTAGCTAACGCCGTTAGCCGTCAGTCTCCTTACTGATGTCGACGGACATATCCGGCTGCTTGTCTTGAAAAAACAATGTATAATGTATGTAAGGATATATCTAGCTAGCTAACTAGGCTAATTATTATTGCGTTAGCTAATATTTGCACTGCAGCTTCATGGTCTTCTCCCAGTTTTTTTATTGAATTATTTTCATATAACCTTTTTTTTGACAGGTAATCCCGTTGAGACACTTTCTCAAGAGACCTCTCAGAGACCTGGTCAAGACAACGAGTGTTTTGTCAGGACCCAGTGAGGGTAAACATAGACTATATCTTTTCATCCTTATCCCACTATCGATAGCCTTAGAGGCCTATACGATATAGAACGTTAGATATACGTACTTTAACCCCAGATTCTATGAGTGTCGGCGCAGCCCTCTCAGCTCTGGGCCTCACTGGTTCCTTTAATAGCTGAAGAAAAAGCTGTTTTTGGGAGCTGGTTGTCCAGTCTCAGTCCAATTTATACACAAGGTGAGACCCACAACAGGTGGACTAAAGTTTTTTCAGTGCTATGCAATTCATATCTATACAACCAATGTGTTTATGATTCAATTGTTTACTAGAGCACACAGTTCCAGATTAATGCATTTAGCTTTAAAGTGTACAAAATGTTCTTTCAGGGGGGAGCATGCCCCCTGACCACCCTAGAGGGTTTGAGGTCCACCCACCACAGTCTCACAAAATCCTTTGGGAAACACTAAGTGCAACATGAAAGAAGTTAATATTAATGGACTTTGTCACAATTATTCTTACTTCTGTTTGGGGGGATGATCATGCGCCAAGCTTTGACACTGCAGTTCTTATAATTTAGGGGCTGGTGGATGTAAACTGAAAGTATAACACTGCCATGGATTCACTGAGTTATCTGTGAGCTACAACCTGAGTTTTGCTTATTCTTTTAGCCTATATTTGTTTACATTTTGGTGAAATGGCACCATTAAAAGTATGCCGAATTAGCTATAAGCAGTTCCTTTTTGCAATGTACCCATGGGTCTACAGACAACTATCACTGAATCATTTTAATACTGGAAAAAAACATAAAAACACGATGATTCTCGGGCAAGTTCTGGAGTTCTTTTTTTTCTGTGATTTCCAAGAAAACATATGGATGTTTATTTGCAATGGACATCGAAGATAATGACATCCTTGGAGAGTGTGCAGTCACACTGAATCTAAAAATATGTGTATCATGTCTGTGCATTCAGATTTGACTGAGTTATGACTCTGAGAAGGAGTGCGAGTTTTGACGCAAATTGCAGCAGTCAGGCACTAAGGGTTTTAAAGTACCTTAAATTGCCTCCGTGAGGTGCGTGTCACAGCCTCTGCTGCAGCTCCAACTGCTGACCGTGTTAAGAAGCAGGCTGAACTACAATAACTAACTTCCCGTTGTTTTTAGAATGCTGTCATGCACTTGTTGTCTATCCCTAAGAACCCCCCCCCCCCCCCTTCTTCAACTGTCCCGTGCCCACCTGGGGGAGGCACACCTCACAGTTTGAAAACCTCTGACCTAAACCAACTGTCCATCATTATATCCTATTCAATCAAAAAAACACACAAACACCTCCTTTTTTTTTTTTTTAACCCTATAAGCTTCCCTGGTAACACGACAATACAGCTCAACATAACAGGAAACGGTTAGCACGAACCCTCCTTACAAATACACAAAGTAATCACCAGACATTATAAATAATACTTTTTACATTTGGATCAAAACCTTTAGTCTGATGCCCCATCAAACCTCCAGCGCACAGCAGCCCCCCCCCCTCCTCCTCCCCATCTCTCCTTTCCCAGAGATGACTCACCAGCGGTGGGCATGGCAGTGCTGGAGCCCCTGTTGCCACTCAGGAGCTCCAGAGGCTGGTGGTGGCTGTCTGTGCTGGCAGAGGAAAAACAGGACTCAGTCTCATAGATGGTCTGCAACATGGCGCACAATCCTGACACCGTGGGATGCAACAGCATGCCAAGACAAGAGGCAGCGCTCTATTATGTCCCAAAAAAAAAAAAACCCACCAGTCAGTTCCTCTTCGGAGATACCGGCATGGCTTGGTTTAGGATTCAAGTAGCCCAGGACGGAGGGGGAAACAAACACTGTAATATGATTTCAAAAATATTGAATCATTGACTAACGCGTTCTGGGATGGAATAATTGGTTGCTGAAAACTTCCAAATGTTTTCTGTGCTTCTATTGTATCTTTGAATTGATTGAAAAATGACTGTGAATTCCATTAAAAAAAAAAAAAAAAAAATCCAGAGAAAACTCCGAAAACTCCTCTGTGCTTTTATTGTATAATCCAGCAAAAGATATCCAGTTCAGGCTGCGGCCTCAGTTTGATTTTCGCAGGTAGCCCCTGCCTCTCGGTGTTCCTGGAGCTCCCGCTGTCTCTTGCTGTTCAGTCTGTGCTGTGGTGACCAGTCACCGACACTTGGGACAAAATCCTCTTTTCTAATGTAGCCTCAGCTGCAGGTTCCAGAACCCCCCCCCCCCCCCTGCTCGGCACGAGGAATGAATCAAAATGTCAATTTAGGAAAATACAGGCTTTTGTCGTGACCTGAAATGTGACTTTGCGGTCAGTTTGTCTGGTCCAGATCGCCCTGGAGTCCTGATCTATGCAGAACACTTTGCTGGTCCCTGAGACAGTGACAGCGGCTTGTTCGTTGCAGATGGAAGAAAAAAAAAAGTTTGTTTCCTCCGGTGCACTGAGCCCTCTGTGATTCTTTACCAACCAAACTGAACACGCAGAAAAAAACAAAAAAACAACAAGACCAGGAGGCAATCAATGAGAACTCGCTCCCCCTGTGAAACTATGCATCTCCGTAAGCTGAGAAGTGATGGAGGAGATCGGTTGGAGAGTGGAGCTGTTGCTGCTGCTGCTGCTGCTGCTGCTGCAGCCTCTTCACCGCCTCCTGCAGCCAACAACACAACAAAATAACGGAGACGAGGAGAAGCCGAATTCCCCTGCTCGGGTGCATCAAAGGATCCTCATGCTGTTCTCCTCCTGGCCGACTAGAGAGAGAGAGGAGGAGGAGGAGGAGGAGGAGGAGGAGGAGGAGGAAGAAGAGAGGCGAGGACGTAAATAGCTTAGGGAGAGCGCTCCCCGAGGTTCCATGCTTCCAAAATTAGAACGAAGCGCTGAGAGAATGACAGAGAGAGGGAAATGGAAGGAAGGAGGGAGAGGGACGGCGGTATGATAAAAAAAAAAAAAAAGAAAGAAAAAAAAAGAAAAAGAAAAAGAGAGAGGAAACGTGGGGAGAGGAAGGCTGGGCTGGAGAAGACGAGCGGTGAGTTACAATCCTCCCAGAAAAATTAACAGCTAGAGATCGCACGCCGTCCTCTTATCCCTCGCTTGAAAACACACACACACACACACACACACAAAAAGAAGGAGGGGGTGGTAGTGGTGGCTGCAGAGTGGAGCTCTGTGCGGCGACCAGAAACAGCTGCTGGTCAGACCAATAATATTCACTGTCTGAGAGGCATTGCCGTGTATGTGTGTGTGTGTGATGCTGCTGAATGAACGAGAGAGAGAGCGAGAGAGAGAGAGAGAGAGAGAGAGAGAGAGAGAGAGAGAGAGAGAGAGGCTGAAAGTGGATCACTGGGTGGAAAGGAAGTTAGACAGATGAAGAGAAACGGAGGCTTATTTCATTTTCGCCAGCGTCACAACACACAGAAGGAGAACGAGGAGGAACAAGGACGCTCCTTCAACGTCCGTCCCTCCTCCTCCTCCGTTCACTCCTTTTTTTTTTTCGTCTTGCTGCACGTTTGTGTTGTTAGACTGGCTGACTTTTTTTTTTTTTTAAAGATTAAAAGAGCAGGCAGGGGAGAGAAGAGAGCAGAGGAGAAGCATTTACTAACACAGGAGATGGGGGGGTTGATGGAGGGACTATAGCTGAAAATAGCCTGCCAGCGAGGAGGAGGAGCTAGAGATAAAAATAGACAGAGAGAGAGAGAGAGAGAGAGAGAGAGAGAGAGAGAGAGAGAGAGAGAGAGAGAGAGAGAGAGAAGTAAGCCTACAGCTCTGGGTGGAGGGGGTTGAGGGGGAGGCGTTCAGCACTGTCATGTTCCTGCACTGCACTGCCCACAGATCACCTGTCAATCAACGCAGTGTGGGTGGGACTGTGACCTCTGATTTTGTGTTGATGCTCATGTGTTGATGCTCATCCACGACAGGATGCAACTTGTGGCCCGTGCTGGTGTCCCACTTTTTGCCTTGCTTGCCTTGCGGCGCTACGGATGGCAAAGGTCAGCCTCTCGGGTCAGTGGAAATATCTCAACAACTCTCGGACTCTAGCGCCACCGGGTCAAAGTTTTTCACTTATCCAGTGAAACGTGTCGACATCTACTCGACGGATTGCCACCAAATTTTGCCCAGACATTCATGGCCCCCAGTGGATGAATCTCCTGACTTTGGTGGTCTTTCTTAGCGTTCCATATTGACCAAACGCCTGCAAAACTGATGACATTCCCGTTAGAAATTACAATGCAGAAATGCCAAACTAGCTTTGAGGTCATTTGGAAACAGTGTCTACATTAAATATTTTGTCCACCAGAGAGCACCGACAAGTCTGTTCATGTATATATAAAAAATTATATATATATATATATATACACTTCTACGGTACACATACTATATATACTATATATACACTCAATGTCAGCTCTCGGACAGCTTTCAATACTATATTCTACGGACGTATTTTGGTTGGTACCAAAAAGTAATGAGGTTTGATACCCAGACCTATATATTGCAAGTCTAATGGAAATTCAAAAGAGAGCCTAAACAACCAAGCAGTAACGTCTGTTATTGATCAATCATCAATGGATTGAATACCCGACAGATCAAGGGACATCACACACATTCAGACAGAAACCCTGTAAATCCAACGTTGCCATGAAGCAGCCACTGCTCATTAACTGGCAACACTGTCAGCAACGGCCTAATACATCCAGAGACGCTGACGGGATCTTAAAAGAGTAGGTCGCCATGCTTCCTTGCAGAAGCAAACAATATAATACGGGGGAAATAGATACCAATCTCAAGACTGTACGGTAAATATGAAGCTACAGCCAGCAGCCGGTGAGCTTAGCATAAAGACTAAGACTACAAGAGGATACTGGGCCCGGCCAAGAAATCCTCCAATAACATAACCCCCCCACCCCAGTACATACCACAATGCATTCAGATCTTCGAACACCTAAGTTCAAATTTGACAAAAAGTGGTTTTCATCCAGCAGTGTAGACATTATTAATTGAAGCTGCCGGCTGCTATTTATAGCGTTTGTTTGTTCCATTCAGCAGCTCAGCGCTAAGTGAAGCTTCACTTTAAGGAGCAGGCTCCAGTGTTTTAACCGAGAGTAATGGGGATGTCACTGACTGCTGCATGGATTACCAAAAAAAAAAGAAAGAAAAAAAAAGACAAGGGATGAGAATGAATGAATCAGGCTTTATGTGACTGATTTGAATACAATAAAAAAAAAAAAAACAGCCTTTGAATGAGCCCAGCAGAGATCCAGTGTGATCCAGCTCATTTTAATAAGGCAGGCGACTCCTCTGTGCTCATCGGCCTCTCAGTTCTGGGCTAATTGTCGCTGCCGTGAAGACAGCTCCCTTTCCAGGAACGATAACATTCCATTGAATCATTTTATCAACACCCTCGTCCCACCTCCTCCTCGCCACCTTCATTGCCCCTCATCATCCTCACCTCCCGTGTAAACAGCTCTGCGTGTCCTCGAGCGGATTCAGGGCTGCCTCGTGTGACTCACAAGGAGAGGGACTAAATACATGGAAAGAGGAGAAAGACGTAAAATACTGAAAACTAACTTGTAATGTCCTGCGTTGTTTTACGTTGACTTGAGCTGCTGCATTGCTTCTCTGTTATCCAGGGCGACAATGGTTTATTAAAAGACGCGTTCGGCCGTCTTGACATTGTCATTTCAAATCACTCTGGGAGCAAGAGAGACAGAGAGCGATGCAACTGACCAGGCAACATGTCTGACATCTTAATCGTCTCACATACTAAACACATCTGTTAAAGGTGTGTGTGTGTGTGTGTGTGTGTGTGTGTGTGTGTGTGTGTGTGTCTACTGCAGTAGCTCAGCGGATGACTCATCTCTGCGTTTCTATTTGAGGCGCATCAACCCCTGGAGTCACACTGCTGTCTGTGTGTCTGTGTGTGTGCGTTATGTACTATATCTGTATCCATGACAACCAAATTACAGTCAGTCAGTCAACCATTCACTCAGTCCGGGACGAAGGTGTCAAATATTACCTGAGGAGGCCTCACAGGTGCCTTGACTGTGCGCTGCCCGATGTGCACACAAGAACACACTGAATAATACCTACATTATGTGTTGGGAAACAATACGGAGCAATGTCTGCGTACGCTCAGAGAACCTGTCACACCAGTTGATCCGTTTTAAATGTTTCCACTGACACTCAGTATCACAGATTCAGATCAGACAGCAGTCAACAAAAGCACACCCGTGGCTCAGCTGGGACACGCCTCCATGTTTTAGGACTGCTCAGATGGTCTTTTTGTGTGCGTTAGCAGGCTAAAATGCTAAACCGAGACGGTTAGAACGCTATGCCCGCTTTGCATCAGCATGTAAGCATGTTTTTGGCATTTAGCTCGAAGCACCACTGTGGCTATGTACAGCCTCACAGAGCAGCTAGCGCGTCTGTACTCACTTTTTTTCTGTTTTCGTGCCTGTTTTTTTTTTGGGTTTTGTTACTGCAACCACATTTCTAATTTATTTTATTGTAATTGGAAACAAAAAAAAAACCCACTACTGAGTTTCTATTATACAAAAAAATGAATGAGTGAACAAAGGGAGTGATTTCGAACACAGCCGGTGCCGTCGTGCTGATGTTCAGCAGCTGTAACGTTCGCCATGTTTGACGCCGCATTTTAGCGCGTTGGCATGCTACGATTTGCTAATCAGCAGCTAAGGCTGGTGGGAAAGTCATTCTTTTTGCATGCAGGTGGTCATTAAACCAAAGCACTGGACAAATGAAGCAATCAAGGAGGAGGATCACCAAAGTTATTGTTACAATTCATCCTGTGGGGACCATGAATGGGGTGCCAAATGTCATGGCAATCCATCCAATTGTTGTTGATATAATATGTATATAATACATCAGGGGGTGGGGGGGGGGCAGACTTCCCGATCATGATCACAAACATATCCTATTGTTCGACATTGCTGTGGACATAATAACCGACCAGAAGGAAAAAATATACATTAAACAGAACAGGGTTCAGAGCTCTTCACGTGAAACGGTTTGGTACGTGACCACTCAACCATATCATTATCGTCATAAACACACACACACACACACACACACACACAGTATGGTGACATGACCGGTCATGTTATTGAGCTCAGTCAGGAGAGTAAGCTGCAAAGTGCTGCCAGAAAAGCGCCAAACATTTCAGTCCTCCTCGCGCTGTTTACCCCCGGTCGGTAAACCGAACCGCTGGCTCAATAAGGTTCCCTTTATGTAATTGACTGAGCTGACAAGTGCAACAACAAACCACACGACTGAGTAATCCGACCCCCGAGAGAGGGGGGAAAAAGGCCATGTGGATTCAGGTGGGAGGTCGAAACTTTGACACAGTAAATACAGAGATCATGTAAAACAATTGGTATTGTGATTAGTTCATTTTCAAGCTTATAGGAGAACAACGAGACTAAACAGAGGGAAAAATATAGACATTTGACAGCCCAGGGATTCAAACAAGCAATGTCCAGTCACAAGCCAGTCCCCAATGTCTTAGCGACCACCACCAGCTCACCGGTCAGACACCGTTTCATTGGTTAAACCAGTATGAGACCCCTCTCACTCCGGTTCCACCAGCGTTGAGCACACCAAAAAGACGATGGACAGGGGCTTACCTGAGGCGTGTGATGAATTCATGAATCTGGACTCCCCTCCCCAATCCTTTCACAGAGTGTACGCGTGTGTTAAAGCGGGTCCTCGGAGTCGGCCATGTGTCGGAGGACGGGCGACGGACGGGCAGACGAAATCTCTCCTCAACGTCGGCTTTCCTGCAACAGAAGAAGAATTCGGCGTTTCAGCTCTTGCCATTCACCCGTTTGGTGACTGTCCCCTGAACAGCAATTGTCCAGTCATGGTTTGGCAGCCGTAGCCAGGCTTTTGTGCAAATCTGCCACCATTGTCGGTGTAAACTACATATGTGCCATGTGTGAAAGGTTTAGCTCAACTTTTTTTTATTCCTACAAGGGGAGATAATGGGGGAAAGGTTTATAAAGCCAGTGCGAGAGCTGCCACTAAAAATCTGTTGCCTGGTGGCTGCTCCTCAGTGCCGTATCGCTGTATTCTGCCATCGCACAAGGAAATGATGGGGGAAGAAATGTCCTCTATGAATGACCACTGTGGACTCAGATAGCTTCCTGTAGTCCGTAAAAGGGCTTTTGGTTTGGGATGATGAGATCACGTCCAAAGTCCAGCCTCTTGAACAAATCTCGCTAGCTTGTCCGTCTCCAGATGAAGACGTCTGGACGTGTCACAGCCGAGAAGCACAGGCGGAACTATTAAAAAAGACCTGCAAGCTTCAGGGCTGACTTAATCGCAGCTTTGCGGCGCGGCAGTCGGAAGTTCTTGCTTGTGTTTGACAGGTCGAAATGTCCGCTGTCTTCAGTTTCACATTTATAATCCTGGTCGTGACTTATCTTGAGTCGTTTGAGTGCGAGTCATTTTTCATTTGTACAGCAGTAACTGATCAGAGACATGCGGTTCACCTTCTTGATAATGTTACTTCAGTAATGTCAGTGACAGGAAGCGGAGAAACCCTCACACTGGAGAACAGTTTGGACATTTTGTTGTTTATTTTTTCAATATTATTTACAATATCACACATTTCTTTTAAATATATTTTATAGTACTGTATTATTACCGTATAGTGGGTATACTGCTCATATATTATATGCACCACTACACTTTAATGTATCTTTATGTGTATTGTATCCATTATTCTGCATTATTATAATGTGTATAATGTATATAACTTTGGATTGTAGTTTAACTTCTTGTTCATGTTTTGTCTGACATCTTGTTTGTTTTTTATGTCCTGGTCCGGACCAAATGATGTTTAATCTCACTCCTCCGTCTAACTTCCAACCTTGACTTAACTGGGTGTTGTGTGCCCTGAACCAACATTTGAGTCTGAACAGGAATTACATCACATTCGGGGAAACAAGCTGCACCCTGTTGAGCTACCCGCGGCTGCCTGATCCTCTGGCGCCACCCACTGGTCCGGTACAGTACACCATATGTGAGAGGAACGGGACACAAGAGAGGAACGTCACGGACTCCTGAATAATTGTCCAGAATGAATGCCAGAGGGCCTTTGTGTGTGTGTGTGTGTGTGTGTGTGTGTGTGTGTGTGTGTGTGTGTGTGTGTGTGTGGACGTGTGAGTGTCACAGGTGAGGCTCAGGCTACTTAACTGTAATGTGATTTAAAGGAACATGTTTAGCTCGGATTCCCCTCAACCCAGCCCATGTTTCCACACACACACACACACACAGTCATTTAACGCTCTGACTGAGCGGTGAATCCCACTGTAGGAGTGGATTCTTCGTCATCACCATCACCATCATGTCACCTCGCCCCACTGTTTACTGGCCTTTAACTGGCAGTTGAACGAGTCTAAACTGGTTTACATGCGGATAACTAGTTAACCTGTACACTGAGCTGGTTTACAGGTACAGTAAACTGGTCGAATATGTACTGTAAGTTAGTTTAGGTCTGCAGGTGCGCCATGTGTGTACAGTACATGTACAGTGCACTGTCTACTGTACATGCAGGCTGCAGGCGTGCATGTAATAGGGTGGTGCAACACTGTATCGGTGACCTCCAGTGACACCTGGAAATATTCTTTCAACCATCAGCAGTGTACACAATTAAGTGTAAATGTCCCGCAGTCACGACTACAACTAAGAGGTGACGGCGCCTCTGCAGCTGCCGCGCCACTGACTGTGGAGCCCGTCGCCCTCGGATAATAGAGGTGCCCCCTCCATCTCTGTTTTTAAATCTAGGCTAAAGACACTTTTTTTTTTTATTCACTGGCCTTTTTGGCCCGCTAATCTCTTAATCTGTTGTCATGTCCATAACTCTGTATTTCGTCCCTTGTTGTTTATTGTTGTCAATGTTTTTTTCGTGCGTTTTATACTTTTTATTTTATGTTTGAACGTTCCTTCTGTGCAGCACTTTTACACGTGCTCTAGAAATAAACTTCACTTACTTTATCAAATCCACTTATATTATTGAATCTTATTAGGTTTACCTTTCAACGCCATCATCAAGTAACTGAAGGCTAAAATAACTCTGACTCAAAGATGTCTGATTATCTTTTGTGAGGCGGAGACGGCAGAAACTCCAGTTTCCAATTAATGTTTGCGACCTGAAGATGGGATGAGCAGCGTAAATATATGAAATGGTAAAAACAAAAACAAAACGAGTGCGGAGCGACAGAAGATTTGAGTCGCAGCTTAACAATTTCTGGGTATTTCGCATCCAAAAAGGAGAGCTGGCTGTCGGAAAACAACAGCAAGCTGCACACTGGGCCGCGATTGGCTTCCAAACTAGTTATGCTGTCACAACCCATGCTCGTATGTAATCGTGTGACTGAGATTTAATGTGAGCACGGAGAGACTTTTCCCCCTTTAGCGGATGGATGTGAAAACAGCCGTCTGGTGAGGTAAGATGAGCCAAACACACCTCTGAGTGGAGGGGGCTTTAGCCTGTTGCATTGCTTTAAGCAAATTCTTCACTGGGACCTAGCCGAAATGACGCCATCTCTAAAAGTCGGCGTTAGTGACAACAAAGACCAAGAAACAAACTTTCTGTTTGTACAAGTCCCTGCGATGGAGTTAGTCAGAAAATAGTGAGAAAAACACTAATCTCAAATGTCTCGCCTCGTCCGGCCGACAGTTTAAAACCCCGCTGAGGAGCTGGAGGTAGGGTATATTTGTCATTTTTGCTTTAATAACTGTTTAGACAATTAACCGAATGCCAAAAAAGTTATTTCCTTCCAATCGACCAATCAATTCATTGCCCAACTGTTTCAGCTCTACGATTGGATAATCAGCTAATTGTAAAATTGGAGGATTTCCTGCTCTCCTGTGTTTTACATCACTGTCGGCTGATTATCTTTGGGTTTTGGGACTGTTGGTCAGAGAAAACAAGTGATGTGACATTTTAGAGACCAAAAAGATGTATCAGTTAAGAGTGAAAGTAACTGGCAGATGAACCGATAATGTAGATAATCATTAGATGCAGCCCTAGCCTGGTTAGTTGGCAAGGTTAAAGTTTGTTAAAGCATAAAAGCTGAACGTAAATTGAAATGTCGGGTCCGAATGATTAACTAGCCTGGGTCTTATTTTTGGCCAGCGCTGCCTTTACAGAGCCCGCCTCTTCCTACAACTCCGCTAACTTGAAGTGAAGTCACAGGAAGTCCGTGTCACTACAGCGACTTGGCTGGGTGCCCTGGTAACGGTGTCAGGGCCTGGATAATGGGATGAAATGCTGAGGGTGAGTGCATGTCTGTGTGTGCCTGTGTGTGCTTAGGTTATGGAGATAACTAGCTGTGACAGACTAACCTGCTGGCCAACTACTCTGTTAGCCTAATGACATGCACACCAACACCAACACATACACACACACAATGAAAGAAAAACACATGGTGAAAATATAACAGAACAAGCTAGCACTTGAGTCATGTGTCTCAGTGTTGATAAAGTATCAAGAAATATACATTTCTCTCTCTCTCTCTCTCTCTCTGACGCCGCCACCGCCTCCTCCTCCTCCTCTTCACACCATCATTTCCTAAAATACCTGGCCCCTCCCATGCTGGAGAGGAGCAGGAAGTGCTGCCTGGCAACCGCGGAGCTGGCTGCCGTGGTAACGGTTCACCTGAGCACCTCTTGCCTAAACAAACAGCCAAGTGTGAGCGAGCGAGAGGACGGGATGTAGAGTCCGAGTCGTAGTCGGCATTTGTTTATACTCTGCGTTTCTCGCACTGCTTTTCCGTCACACACACACACACACAGACACACACACACACACACACTCAACTGTTCAATGATGACTATGTATAACATCAGCCCCCTCTCTCTCTCTCTCGCCCAGAAGGCTCAAGGAGAAAGGAGACAAATACACATATTCCAACACACACACACACACACACACACACACACACACACACACAGTATTGAATATAAAAATGAAAAGGTGGGCTGGCCGCACACCAGAGAGACTCAGGTCTTGACCAGTTTTAAATCCAATGGCATCTATTGAAGCATTTTCCGCAAGCGCAAGAGTGAGCAACACTGCCCTTGTCAATCAGGAGGAGACACTGCAGGTGTCACACAGGACAGCAAGGTCAGGACCCCCACACGGGGTCACAGCAGAGAGAAAACACAAGTTCTGCTACACCAAGTTAGGCTTCCCCCCCCCCAGACTTTCCTAATTCTCTGTAGGTCCGTCACTTCGAGCGACGCCACGTCACATTGTTTTCACATTTGTCATTTTGATCCGCTGAAATCATAAAAACACTGATTATTATCATGATAGGGAAGAAAATCACTCTGGTCTACAGCCAGCAGACACATGGAACCAGTGACGAGGTCTCACAAGTAGACGTTGCTTTACTTTAAAGGGGTCACAGGCCAAAAAGGTTGGGAGAACAAAACAGAACGGGACAGAATACAATCCTACAGAATTGACCATTTGTGTTTTGACATATATGTCTTCTCGTTCTTTGCAGAATAGAACAGAACAGAATCTGGTGAAAGGCAGCGGCATGGCCTTTAAAGCTCTTATGTAACTAATGGAGTGACCCTTGACCTGTAAGGTCTGACATCTGGGCTTTAGTAAAAACCCCTGTGCATGATAGAGCGGAAAATCCCTCACCACCATCCTTCCAACCAGACTATCACCAGCTGGAATGATGGGATGGGGGGTGGGGGGCCACGGGTATATTAAGAGAACTGGATACAACGTGTCAAGAGGGAGCCCCGTCCTTTCCGAAGAAGGTTCTTCACCAGCACATGAGCAACAAGGTTCTTTGGGCCTCCACACTTCTGGGCCTGTGTCTGGTTGACCGAAAGGAGCGATGCAAGGTGGAAGAAGGGAGGAAGGGAATTGAAATTTAAAGGAGGAAGGTGAATGAAAAAAAAAACAGAGACAAAACCTCTACTTCAGAACTGTAAAGAGGTCACGTCTATACATCCATACCTACCGCTCTAACTATGGTGTCTCCTTAGGTATGTGGCGGTTCGGTGGCTCACAAAATGGCGAATCCTGTCAGACTAGTTTGCCGTGATTCTTTAAGGCATTTCCAAACAGCGGAATCAGTGATTAAAATGTCACCTGCCCCGAATCAGCATACTAACTGTAACTGTATCAAAACAGTTGTCAACTTTAAAGCAAAAAACGCTTCAAAAATCATAAAAGGGTGGTGTTCGTTTGTGACGATCATTGTGCTGAACCAAACTGAAGTGCGAGATCCGTGCTGCATGTTAAGTCTCATCAAAGGGCCCCTTTTTCACTTGCCCTGTGCGGCACCCTGTAGCCGCTCCATGGCATGCCGAGTCGTGATCGCAAACCCATAACCCTGTTTTTACAGCTAACCATGCTGACCCGCGAATGTGTGTCACCGCTTGGGAGCAGGACCAATATCTCACACTCTTCACCCTCAACCAAGCTGTGTCCATGGGATGAATTTGAACTCCACTCTTAAAAGTCTCGCTATGCTCAGCCTTCAGTGCTTTTTCAGTGCAAAAGATTTCTAAAAGTGTTTGTCACCAAGGTTTACACTGACTGGCTTTTTAGCACTTTTTGCCACGAGGTTCAAATACTGCAAGGGAGGAACGGTAAAATAAGACAAAGTCACAGAGAACTTGTCAGATTGCGAACCACAAAATCACACTGTGTGATTGATGAACCGTCGCATGTTGCAATTGCGCGTACGGCGACATCGCGTGCAAACCCTCTATTAAGAGAATTTGGGTTTGCTTATCTAGACAGTCGCTTGTAACTAACCGTACCACAGCCTAGTTGCAGCTTGTTTTTTTTAGGCCCACATATGTCAGGCTGAATAACAACGAATACACAAAAACATCAGAGGCAAAATATTAGCTGTCAGCCACCCCCCCCCCCCCCGTTGCTGTCCAGTTCACTCCATAATAGCCCAATCTCCAGGGCGGGATGTTTCGTAATTCACAGACATGACAAAGTCATCCCACGTAGGCGTCCTGTGCCGGCAAAATGTGCAACGCTGTGACAAGAGGAGCAATACCATGAAGTAAAGGGGCTGCCATATTTCACGCTGAGCATTAGCTTGATTGACTCTGGAGGAAGCCCTCAAGATTAGCAATGTGTGAGCAACGTAACCATACGTCATGTCACTCATATGTGTAGGTTGGACAATGGTAGAGTATGTTACATTAGTCCATCGCCACCTTTCAAGTGTACGTAGGATGACTTCAGGTACGCACTTGCCACTAACAGCAGTAGCTGTTGTGTTACTGGGTTATTTGGTTGCACTAGTAGCCACTGCTGCTTTCTAGCATCAGTGTAGAGGGTTGACTATTGTCCCCTGTTAGCTTTAGGCTGGCACTGTAGGTGGTGGCTGTTAACCTTTTGGCTGTCAGCTGTTGGTTGTGCCCTAGTTAGCTGCTAGCTAGCTATCAAGTTATCTCCTGGTCTCCAACGGCTGGCACACAGGTACGTGCTGTGTGAAAGCAGATGAAACAGCTGTAAAGGGTTGCCTGTTTGGTAGTTAGCTGTTGTGTCTGTCAAGTGTCTGCTTGTTGCCCTTTAGCTAGCTACAGTAATGTGGCAACTGCTCCTAAGTTAGCTACGCTGTTAACTGTACAGTAAGATAGAAGTGTAGGCAATGGCTTAGCAAGCACACAACCCCCCCCCCCCCACACACCCCCACCCCTCTCACTCACTCACTCTGCAGCCATTCCTCAAGAAACCTTGAACCGCCTGTCGGTGGGTATATCCTCCTCGTACGGTCACGCACACACGTACGCACACACGCACACTCTGTCTAGTAAAGCCCACAAGTAACAAGTACCGTGGATGTCGGCGGGTCCTCCTGGAACGCGTCTCAGCTCAGTGGTCGCTTCTCCTCCCGGCTTTGGTTTCCGCCGAGCCTCGGTGTGTATGTGTGTGTGTGTGTGTGTGTGTGTGTGTATCCGTAGAGTTCCTCTGCGCTTTTCCCTTCACGTGAAAACGCGTAATTTCACAAGCGGAACGCGCCTCAGCCTCCTACCGTTTCACCTCCTCCATATTTACAGTCTGCCTCTCTCTCCCTCTCCCTCTCCCTCTCCCACCACCAACAACAACATTATTGACGTCCTCCTCCTGCCACGTGACCAGTCTGCTGGGGCTAAAAATAGACTCAATAGAAACCAACGGAGGCGGACAGACATGGCAGAGACAGCGAGACACGCCGTTTAGCTGAGTGTCCCGCTCGCCTGCTTCACCTCACTTGCCCGTGTCTCTGCCCATGCGGCGCCTCAGTGCACACAACACAGCTGCCGGGTCCGACGAACCGCTTAGCAAAGAGACCTAAAGACAACAACACGGGCACGGACTGCGCACCGACAGACTTTCAAGACTGTCCCCCAGTCAGTCGAGCCATACGAGTAACGCTGAAGACTGTTCGACCACGAATCAACCGGTCGATCAAAAGGGAATAAGTGAAAACAGTTGTAATAATCTGTACATTTTCTTTGCATAATTTGTGCCCAACTTCACACTTCCCAGCCCCTCGGCTGGGACAATTCTGCTCTTCTCAAGGATGCTTTACCAACACCCCCATGTTTGTGCCTCTCCTGTACCACCATTACATTCCGAGTCACAGAGCTGGGCATCATTTTTTACAACCAAAAAAAAAAAAAAATATATATATATATATATATATGTATTTAATCAGATCTTTACACCTACCGCTGATCTGAGGGTATTTTCAGGATCCTCGCCATCTGGGCGAATAAATATTCACTTAGCTCTGTGACTAGGACGTAATGCGTGTGACAGACACAAAGTGGGGGCGTCTTGCCAACGGCCTCGGGGCTCCAGGGGCCTCCAAAAGCCCCGGGTTCACTGTGTGACCGTTTGTTTCTGGTGATTTGAATAAATTGTTTGGAAATATGGGAGTACGTACCGGACGGGCACAAAACCAGCCCACATGATAAGCGCCTGAAGGTGGCCCCCCTCCTGGAGATGGTCCCTGTATCAAAATCAAATTTTTAGGATTTTGGTTGTGTGCTCGGATGTTTCATACTCACGAAATCAATGTGTTCAATGAATGTGCCGCAGAGCAAACCGGTGAGAAACGGGGTTGTTAATAGTGGGTCCAACAGGTCATTTTTGCCCCAGAGGCCCCCCCCTAGCAGGTTACTCCAGCCTTGGCCTTTCTTTGCTGCACATCACGAATTGAACTCCCTCGGGTCTGGGAGTGCTGGTTGACCAAAAGAAGTTTATATTTTAGATAACACGTGGAATATTTTGTGCATAGTGTCACTCATCAACACATCTCTGAGGTCACCACGGCCACATTAACCTGCTAGGGGGCTCCTATTCACCCATACCCCCACCCCATTCTCAATGCAACGTACAGTACAGTTTTCCCATGCTACCTGCATGGAGACTTGACTGAACACAGGATTATTATGAATCAGCAACAACAAAAATGAATACCTGAAGCGAGACTATCTTACTTTTCAAAAGAGCGCATTCTTCCTCTTACAAATGAAAAGTTAAACCCAGAGGGAACAGAACGCACCCCCCTCGACCAATTCAACACACTCGGGAATTTGGCTGCTACATCCTTACTTGGTCTGGTATGACCAGTAGCTTATGGAGGCTAATGTTAGCAAATGTTAAGCAGAGTTCACTGACTTCATGACTCTCCTCTATTTGTGCTATTGTCACAACATATTGTAGCATTCACCATTATCCCATAATTGCCGCTTGTGGCCACAGTGTTCAGCAAAAGTTACATAGGCTCCCTTTAAGGCCCTCATCATGTCTGGTTAGATTGATTGTTTTAATAGTGGTGTATATTTGCCAACATATTGTCACTTAAAGACACCAGCTGACACACAGTAAGGGGGGTATGGGCCCTTGTGGGAGTTGGTAATCCAGCCTTGGTAATCACATTACATCATTACTTTCCCCAGTAACAAAGCAGTGTTGCACTTTTTCACTCTTTTATTGTCAACCAGTGAAAATGTGATCTCCCTGAAGGATTTTAACAAATACATTCCATACCGTTTTAGCACCTTGATGTTAATGGGAAGAGGCGAAGGGTCATACTGGATGCCAGATTTGTACAATTTAACAATCATTTTTAGCCATTCTAGCGGCGTGGCCCAATGTCCAGACTGAAATATGTCAACGACCATTTGGTGGGTTGCCATGAAAGTTTGTATCATGGTCCCCGGAGGATGAATCCCGATGACTTTGGCAATCCCCTGACCTTTTCCTTTAGCACCACCATGAGGTTTAACATTTGTGGTTTTTAGTGAAACGTCTCACCATTATTGGGTGGAGTTGCCATGACATTTGCATACACGCATTCATGTCCCCCTCAGGGTGAATTTAAACACTTTGCCGATGCTCTGACTTTTCATCTAGCCCCATCATCCGGTCAAAACCTACATGTTTTGTCCCATACTTGTTTCTGACAAAATACCTGCAAAACTAATAACATTCCCATCAGCCTCGGCGGCACGTTGTGCCAATTAGCAAACATTAGCATGCTAACATGCTGGACTAAGATGATACGAACATGACAAACATCATACCTTCTCAACGTCCGCATGTTAGCATACTGACGTTAGCAATCAGCTCAAAGCACTGCAGTGCCTGTGTACTGCCTCACAGGGCTGCTAGCATGGCTGTAGATCAGTCTTCTTCTATTATATAATTTTAGCATTTACCAAAAAAGTACAGTCTTCGCTAAGACAGTGTACTGCAAAAATACATTGTGGAACAGAGTGTTGCATAACAGAACTGTGGTGGGACCTCGTCTCCATTTGGGAATACGCCTGTGAGGTTTGTTAAAACTGATTTTAAAATACCTTTAATTATGATGCACACAGGTAAAAGTGTCCGAATGGACAAGATTTAAAAGCCTCACTTCATTCATCATTGTTTACAATATGAGTATACAGTATTCTTTCCTTGAGGAAAAGGGAGGAGAGGAGGAATCATAGTTGAAGCTATAAATATATTCACTCTTTGCACAATGTGACAGCAAAACAGATAGATGAGGAGGAGGAGGTGGAGGAGGTGGAGGGAATAGGAAAAAAAAGGAGATTTGGAAATATGAGGGAGGGAAGAAGGTAAGAGAATGCGACAGAGCAGGGAGGTTGGAGAAAAGATGAAGGGGAGAAGGAGAGAAGCAGGGAGAGAGATGGAGGAAGGAAGGAAGGAAGGGAAAAGGAAGCACAGGGGGGGAAAGGGAAGTATGAAGGAGAGGGGAGGGGAAGCATTCTGCATGAACAGAGGAAAAGAAGAAGATAGAAAAGAGAGAGAGAGAGAGAGAGCGGGAGGTGGATGAAAGGACGGAGGGAGTGAGAGACAGAAATAGAGAGAAAGAAAGAGCTATTCTGGTAATGATGTTGTTGCCATGGAGACGGTGTCCTCAGTCAGACTACTCCACAGGTGCCTCGTGGGTATTTTTAAAGGACTGATTGGTGGAGGCCTTTGGAACAGAGCACTATTGATTGGTTGACATAGGTGAAGGTCAAAGGTCATCCCATTACCCTCCGAATGCTTCCTCATCTCCTCCTCCTTTTCTACTTCCATTGCTTGCTCGTCCCTGAATAGTCATGAAATGAATTCAAATAAAGCTAAAAACAATATACAGTATACTGCCTAATGCAAGTGCACTGTGCTCCGTTTAAAGGACCCTTCAAGAGCAAGAGACCTACTGTATGTTTACATCAAAGTGGCTATGATCAACATTGCTGTATCAACAATGGATCACATGACTACTTGTACCTTTTGTAAAAGGGCTTGTTTGTAGTGACAAACCCACTGAGAATCATCGCTAACGCTGCAGTTCCTCTCAGCTCTGCGTAGCATGTTAGCGCCTTTCAGCTCATTGCTTTGGTTTTCCAGCCCTCAACTTTTATTCATGTTTTGGTTCACTCTCGCCACTCTCATCAGCTGCTGTTTTCCGGATGCAGCAGGCCGCTGTTTTAGCGGAAAAGCTATAAAAACCCACTGTACGCTAACAACCCAACACCGAATGGCAGACAGGCAAAGTTAGCAACTAGCTGGCGAACATAGAGGAGCATTTAGCAGCTAAGGAGCCAGATATTTCCCTCAGGAGTTGGTGGAGTCCAAAACCAGAGCTACAAGGAGAGTGAATACTGTTCCATTCCAATTAAACAGTCAAAAGTAGAGTTTAACATTATGAAACCTGCGATTTGCGTTTGGCCACCTGTCTGCAATGGAACACGAAATAGTTCACCGCCTAACCCCCCAAACCCGTATCTTGCTTTTTTTTTTGGTACAGATTAAACACTGAGATATAACGTGTTAATTAGTGAGCTTTAGAGGTGCTGGTTGGCATTTTTTTGCTACCTTTGGACAGAGTCAGGCTAGCTGCCCCCCCCCCCCCCTGTTTCCAGTCCTTATGCTAAGCTAAGATAAGCTAGCCTGGCAGCTTATCATCTTCTTATCCAACTCTCAGCGAGACAGCGAGTGAGTGTATTTCCCAAAAGTCAGCAGTGGCTAACTGATTTCAGGTGACAGGGAGGACCAACGGAAATTCACAAACCTAAACACCATTTCTGTTCCGTGTTTCTTCAATGGTGACCTCATGCTGCACCAGTGGGTGGACATAAAATCTATAAGACTAATAGAAGCGTCACAGGTTCAAACCCACACAGGTAGAAAAGTGTCCAGTCATACTGAAGCAGGGCCAAAGACTTCATTATTATACTGGAAAAAAGAGGGGTGGGGGGGGTGGGGGTCCACTGGTGTAATTAAAAGACGAAGAGACACAGAGAGAGGGAGAGAGAGAGAGAGAGAGAGAATGAGGAGAAAGGATGGAGGAATAACATGTCAATATGTAGCGCGCGCGCACACACACACACACACACATACACACACGCACAAGCACACACACACACAGCAAAAGGAGCAGTGGTGAGTCAGCCTCCTGTGAGTCACTAGAGAAATCAGAAATGTCAGACAGAAAAAGAGCATACACACACACACACACACACACACACACAGCTATAGACACAAATTTCAGACATTAATGACGATAGCCTTGACAACTGTTCTCTTTCCACCTTCTGAGTGAAAGAAAGAGTGGAGGGCTTGATTCCCCCCCCCCCCCCCCCCCCCGCCGCCTGACTTTCAGACCCATAACACCAATTCACTTTCCAAACGGGCTTCTTCCTATCCCAGATGACCGCGCAGCAGCACATTTTCAGACATCCAATGAAACTGGAGCGGCAAACTCTACCTACACAGACTTCAGATGAAGGGAGCTCCTCCGTGATTCTCCATCTCCCGGTGCCGCCCTCTGAGAACCCTCAAGTCCCCCCAAACGGATCACGCAGACCCCAGGGGTGAGCACCGCTGATCCCCGCTGCTGCACTAAATGCTGCACTTTTGGCAGCATTTGCTCACAAGCGCAATTGTCTGAGACTGCAGCGCCCTCAAGAGGAGAGGGAGGGGGGATGCATGGATGTTAACTGACAGTCATTGCTGTACTTGAGGAAATGTACTTATTTATTTAGGTACAATATTGAGGTACTTATACTTTTAGTGCTTCCATTTTATGCATATTTATTTCTACTTCACTACATTTTAGAAGGAAATATTATACTGTTCACCCCTCTGAATGCATTTGATAGCTTTATCTATATTTATCGATCTATATTATTTATAAATATGATTTATGTGACAGTTTAGTGAGCTGAGAGGACAGTCCAAACTGGTCTTCTCAAGGGACCACAAAGATGAATATATTGTAGCAGCCTTTGTTAGCCATATATTAATATCTAAAATATTATGTAACTGTACTATACAGCATCCCCTGTCAAGTTATTTTAGAAAACAATTAAAGCTGCATCTAAAAAAAAAAAGTGTTTCCATCACTGTGTGTTTACATCGGTCATATGAAGGCATAAATGCGCATGGAAAGCCCTCTTCTCTGAACGCTAAGCGAGAAAAGCAACCAGCCTGAGAGCTCCCGGCAACGGTCCCGCTGACATGGCGGATTTGGATTACCCAGGGTGCACTGGGCTTGAAGATTTGCTTGAAGTCGCTGCTTTACAAATCTCACTTCTTTGCGAACCTGAGGCGCAAAACGGAAACACAAGCAAACAAAACCCATTGGCGACGTGGAGAAATTGTGCTACTAATGCTTCCGATGTTTGCTGCACTTAAGTAGCTTTTTCAGTGCAGTCATTTAACTTGCGTTACTTCTGTTAAGAGTACTCCATTAGGACATTGGGACTACTTGATCGAGTACTACTGCGCTGATTACACCATCTACTGCAAGTGGTGGCCCAGGGGAGATTGCCGAAACCATCTTAGACAATAGCTTACAGCACAGCAACACAAATGGCACTTTTTCACTTCAATGGGGAGTAGCAGCAGCAGTAGTAGTATTCGTCGTAGTATTCTGATAGTAGCAGAGGCAGGTTGGGCAGTGTTAGTGGTGCTGGCATATGTCGTATAAGCAGTGTTAGGTGCATTCATTTGATTCTCCTCTAATGAGCTGCTATGATTCACTGACGGACACTCCCATCCCTCATTTTCCTCTTCACCATCTCCTCTCCTCCCTCTTACACTCCCCCATCTCCCTTTCTCTCCAGTGTTGTCAAGGCAACAAACCTCTACACTGGAGCTGCTCGTCATCAAATCCAGGCAGTCCACCCCTCCACCCAATCCCCCCCCCCCCCCCCTTCTCTTGATGTTATTGTGACGTTTCCTGTGAGGAGCCCAACTCGGTGGCAGAAGTCTGTATTCACTTGTTATATGGCTTGTTAGAGGGCTGGTGGTAATGACAACAATAACAAGGGTGTAACAGCGCATGGGTTGGGCTTGTTCAGGAGGGCATCCAAAACACACACACACACACACACACAGGGCGGGGGGAGGCGGATCTGTGAGTAGGCTCCAGGACTTCCTCAGCAGAGCAGAGCAGAGCCGACAGCGCAGTAAGTATTTCACACCATCGCTCCTTTATTATTCCCATTCATGCACCCCTCCCCCCTCCTTCCCCCCTCCCATATGGAAACTGTCTTTTTAGTGTTACCATCATCACCATCAGAGCATGAGTGGAGTAGAATGTAGCGGAGGGTCCCTCCGGATCCCTGACCGGCGCCAGGTAACAGGTGACAGCTCGCCATCGGAGCTACACCACTTCGGGAGGTGGCCTATAATTTGTAATATCCCTGTACTTATGGTAGTGTGTGTGTGTGTGTGTGTGTGTGTGTGTGTGTGTGTGTGTGTGTGTGGTCATTTGTCTGGACGGGGAATCCTGAGTGATAATTGGCTTCGGCGCGGTCGTGACAGCGACTCTCCGCGGAGGCGCCGCCATAACGAGGCGCGCAGGCAGGAAGGCCGTTCGATTTTCGGCCCATTTCTGCCCGTGTCCTCGTGTAACTCCCGTCAGCTCGGCGCGACACTTCCTGCTGTGTGACCCCGGCGTCATGTTTGTGTTGTGCGACTCTTCGGCTGATAGAGAGGCGCGATAAAAGCGCGCAGATGTGGGTTCCGTGTCTTTTTCTTTCTTTCGTTTTTTTTTTTGTTTTTATAACCCCAGCAGTTTTATTCTGAAGGAGCTCCGTGTTGACTGTCTAATCATCAAGAGTTTATTGTGAAATCATTTGCTCCAATTAAGTAGCCACATTTGACTAAACTCTTTACTCAGTAATTGTACTGTATCAGCCAGTCAAACTTGTACTTGTACTATGTAGTTCAAAGTAAAAGCAAGTATTACCTATTAAGCAGTAAATAAGTACCGTCAGTACAGTTTTGAGGTACCTTGGCGTTGCAGTGGTAATACTGTCAATTCCTGACAGACCTTTATGCTGTGGGACGCTCTTCAGCTGAGCCCTCTTCAGCGTGGCCAGATTGGGTTGGGGGGGGGGGGGGGGGGGGGGGGGGCCCTGGGCAAGAGATGCTCTCGGGCCCCCACTGACCACTTTGACCCTTCCACAAGATAAGGCCATAAAGATGTTGAATATTATATTCAGAGCGTTAAATATGTTCCACTCAAAAGCTGAAATGACTCCAACTACAACATTAAAGGGGGGTGGGGGTGGGGGGGGGGCTCCTAATTGAATCCACTTGAATTGAGTTCGTAATCTCGCTGTTTCTCCTTCTCAGGTCATGGAGGATTCCGCTCCGCGTCCGGGCCGCTCTGCGTTCGCGTGGCTGGTGGGAGCGTCCCAGGTGCTGGGTCTGGCGTCGGTGGTGCTGACCGGGGTGTGGATGGGTCACTACCGCGGGGGCTTCGCCTGGGACGGCTCCGCGCGGGAGTTCAACCTGCACCCCCTGTGCATGGTGCTGGGGATGGTCTTCCTGCAGGGTGACGGTGAGTTTATAAATGTTAAATAAATACGAATGATGAACGTCTGTGTGGTTTGTTGAACTTCTTATTCCGTGCTTCAATAGACAGTTTCGCCATCCCATAATTTATTTACTATTTATTTTTACGGGCATCTTTGGAAATCTTTTTTTTTTTTTTTTTTAAATGGCCCTAATTTTTTGTCAACAAAACTGCAACCATACCTGATTGGTTTCGGTTAAGCAGAGCATGCCATTTAGTTAGCACGCTTGGCATCGTAGTGTAATTTAGCATGTTACTGTGACGGCATGCTAGTATGCTACGTTAGCATTAATCTCAATGCAAGACTGAGACTGAATGGAACTCTGTCATTACACTTTGCTCACTAAAGGTTCGAGCTACTCGCTAGCCTGCACAATCTGTTAGCTTCTAGTGGGTCTCCGCCATCAGTACTGTCCTGGTTCAGCAGAGGTCTTGACCTGTTGGTGGTAAACGTCTGTTCCCAATGTCGCGGCGGGATAATTCACTTTGGACACTCGTCCTCAGGGAACCGCGAACGTCTCTACCAAACAACGTATCAATCCATCCAGTTCTGAGGGAGATATTTCAGTCCTGACTAAAGTGGTGGACCTTCGGATCCACCATCAGACAGGCACACCCTAGAGAAACATCAGAATAGACTGAGTTCCTTCCAGGAAGTGAGCCACCATCTCTGCCCACCACTGATATCTTCAGACTAACCCGGCCGGCCTTACATCAGTTTGTAGTCATGGTTACGCTCAGTCATTTTCAGACAATATTCTGTATAATTGAGTGAAACACTGGAAGCAGGGGCCCAGCAGAGTGTGGATGCTGTATTTTAGTCAGCCTGTTGGCGTGCGTCCTAGCCTCAAGCACTGTGTTGCTGACCTGTTGCATTAAGCCAACACTGCCCAGACGCCCATCAACCCCCACCACCACCACCCCCCCATCCAGCAAGTCTGATTTATAGCCAGCAGACTGAGCTGCATCTTTTTCAGCTGCAGAGCAGAAGGGGTCCACTGCTGCCTTTACAAAAAACAGCTAAGTCTCCGCAGCTGATCTGTCACCTATGTTCCTCAAAGAAGAACGCATTTGAAATGGTAAGCCCCCCCCCCCCCCCCCCTTCCCGCTTTCGCGCCTGCAGCCCCGGGTACTTGTGCTAATGAGAGTAATCAGATCAGTCCAACCGGTTCACAGCTGTCTGTTACAGAGCTAGATTGCATTAGAGCAATAAAAGCAAAGGTCAACTGGACATTAGATGGGGACTGAGCGGATGGGTGGGTGGGGGGGGGGGGGGGGGGGGGTAGTTAGTAAGAGATGGAACACACATACACCTCAGAGCTGATTCACTGTGATTCAGTCTGCTTTTGTTGCCCCCTCAGGCCACGTCCACGCTAATGTGGACACACGGCAAACCTGTTGTTCTCTACCATCTGTATCTGCAGTCAATCAGCATCTGTGGCCACTTCAAACATATTTGAGCCCGTGGATGGAGGACAGAACCCCCCCCCCCCCCCCCAAAAAAAAAAGCCTCACGTATGGTTGGCCACGCGATCGATTTGTCGGAGTCGCTCGTGGCCGTCAACAAATGGCACTTCACAGTGGAAAGGGTGTGAAGCTGCTCAGTGGGAAACGGCAGGACGCTGCTGGCTCAGGCGGGCAGAAGGAAGGATTTAAACCGAACACAAATACCGATTGTGTGGCGTTCTGCTGCTGCGATGACAGAAAATACAGCAAAAGGCTCAGTTTTACACCTTCCGCACGCGTTGTGATCATCACATACTGTTCCCGACACTTTTGACACTTTTTGCTTGTTTGATATTTTTCTACTTGATGTGCCCTGAAACAATTGTTGCCATTATGTTTTTTTTTTTATAACTTTCTCTATAACTATTTGCTTAATTTCTGCGTTATTGCTCTCACTCTCTCTCTCTCTCTCTCTCTCTCTCTCCAGCCATCCTGGTCTACAGGGTCTTTCGAAATGAGGCGAAGAGGAACGTGAAGCTGCTCCACGGCATCATTCACCTGCTCGCCCTCATCATCAGCATCATAGGTGAGAGAGGGCGAGGGAGAGTGGGCATGTGTGGAAGTTGAGAGATGGAGAGGGAAAAAGATGCCTAAAGGATTGTTTCTGCGTGTGTGTGTGTAGGCTTTGTAGCTGTGTTTGACTTCCACAGAGCAGCAAAGATTCCAGACATGTACTCTCTACACAGCTGGTGCGGCATGGCTACCTTAGTCTTATTCTGCATACAGGTACACACACACACACACTATATATATATATATATATATATATATATATATATATATATCTCTAAGAGTAACGCTAACTTTTCATCCCCCCGGTCTCTCCCAGTGGGTGATGGGTTTGCTGTTCTTCCTGTTTCCTGCTGCGTCGTCGTGGTTACGAGCCTCGTACCTCCCCATCCATGTGTTCTGCGGCCTGGTTCTGCTGGTTATGGCCATAGGGAGCAGCCTGCTCGGCATCACGGAGAAACTCCTCTTCAGCATCATGTACGTCTGTCTGACTGCCCGTCTCCATTCATCGACTTTCTCGTCATTATATATAAAAAACATATTTCTTTGACTTCCAACCAGAAAAGGCTAGAAAATGTTAAGTGTGCTCATCTATCACAATCACTGTATGCAGGTCCAAATGCCTTAAAATGTGAATTCTTTGCATGCAAGATGTTATAAGAGAGTTGAGGCACATAAAGAATTTGAAGTGTAAGCTTTAAAAGGAGTTGAGGTGTTGTTTGTCGTGGAATCCCTGAAAGCATTCGCAGGTTCCAGTCACTTTGTATGTATGTAGCACGGAAAGTAGCTCGACTAACTGGTGAGGCGTACGGCCTGAAAGCAGTTGAAGTGTCATTTGAAGAGTTCGATGAAAGCAGTTGAACTGTCAGCTTCAAAAAAGTACGCCATGAAAGCAGCTGAAGTGTCAGTCGCTGTCTAAATCATGAAAGCATCTGAAGTGTCATTTGAACACAAAGAGATGAAAAATGTTAAACAAGTAACACAAAGATGTAGTAATATTGCATTATATTTTTGATCTAACACCCCCCCCCCCCCCCCCCCCCTCTCTCTCTGGGCCCAGGCCAATCTACTCTGGGTTCGCCCCAGAGGGGGTGCTGGCCAACATCTTGGGGATCCTGCTGGTGTGTTTCGGGATGCTGCTGGGCTACTTGATCACCAGGGAGGAGTACAGACGTCCGCCAAACCCAGAGGAAGAGTCTCTGTCTGTTCACTTCAAGACCCTGACTGAGGGGGGGTCACCCGCCACGCCCTGACCTCAATGTGACGTCTGACAACCCCCCCCCCCCCCCCCCATCTGGACATAAACAGTGTCCTGCCAACAGACTAGCTGTGCTACCGGTCTCTGTTTCTATCTAGTTACAAAGTCATCCATTTCAAAAAACAGGTCACAAAAGTGAGTTTTCAAAGGTTTAGGTTTGGTTCAGTAAAATCAATAAAATCATGGACAGGAAGCTTTAATCGTTGTCTCTCTCCTGTTATCATTGCAAACAAATTGGGGAGCAGGGAGAGAAAGAAAGAAACATCTGAATAAAATGCATTTGAAAAACAACCAAACCCCAACCTAAACCGAGACAAAAGCTTTACGCAACCGAAAAGGCTCGAACCCGACCCGCAACCCGAGACTACTGTTGCAGCCGTCAAGTCAGGTAGCAGAATTCTACATCCCTCTACTTGAGCAATGCAGTCCTGCACACTGGCCGGACGTTGGCGCTAGAAACGTCCCGCGTCGGTGTCCAGGACAGGCACGTTTCAGTGGGCCAAAACAAAACCCGTCCAATTACGATCCCGTCTCTACTGCGCTCTGCTGTGTTTCGTCCACGTCAGACTGCTAGTGTTGCTACATGTGCGACTGCACTAACGCAAGTGAAACGCATGATACGTCTTCTCTAGTATTAACAATTGTCAGGAGTCGCATTCTCCCAGCTAAATAATTGATATTATATGAATTAAAGTTGATCAATTTAATAGTTTAAATTCAGTATTTGGATCAAGTAGCTTGTGGAAAATAAGCTCTGCCAAATGTAGTAGCCCACACCTGTTATTTCAATGTGCTGGATACGTATCTAATCAACATTGCATATTTTTCTGCTGCTATGTATATAATTATTTAGTTACCGCTGTATGTAGATTGAGCATCCTTGGCACAAACACGTATTTTTCGGTTGAAGTACGTCATCGCTTGAGTGTGCACTGGGCAAGCGGTGTCATTTAGCCGAGTACAGATTGGACTTACAGATTGATCTACGCGTTTCCGTGATTAAAAATAAATAAATCGATTAAAAAACGAATAGTATTTCTGAAGAGGACAAACGCTGTAATGCCTGAAATGTTCGGATAATGCGGCCCATGCGCCATGATGATGTCAGCGAAGTTTTAAAAGTCATAAGAAAAGGTAGTGCAGAAGGTTTAGCTTTTTCGTGAAAATGATTTACGTCTCACTGCGTTTGTCGGTTCCAACAAGATAAATCGCCGTGTGATGGAGTTTATCGGACGTCCTGCAGTATCGATACCCGTCCAAGATCCAAGTGGCGAGATGCCCAGTCAGTACAGAAACGAAACGCGATGCATCAACAAAATGTATTCCATTTGTCCATTAGTGAGCTGTTTTTATTGAAATTGACTGTCATGAAAAAAAAATACATATGTCCAGTGTGTATTTAGATAAATGCTTTTGGAGTTTTCATTTTTACCTAAAGCTGTTCAATGTATGTCTTTGCTTAACCAAGTTAAAAACAGTAGCTGCAGTTGTTTGACTCCACTAGTGCCTAATACAAAGCTTTTACAGAAGATTCGCAAATGTACGTTGATGAATGTTGTTTGTGTTTATGTATTGTTTTTTGACAGTGTCATCTTTCAAATGGAAGTATTAATCTCGTTGGGACAACCTTAAATAAACAAAACAAGCAACATGTATGAAGTGGCTGCAGTTTTTTCCAGTTTCCAGTTGTGTTTTTTCACCTGACTTAAACTTATAATTTTAGTTGCATCATTTATTTAAAAGTAACTATAACTGCAAATTGCTACGTTTGAATGTCCCACGGGGGCCTCCAGAAATGGGGTGCAATCGAGCACCAACCTCCAATTCTGAAAAGTGCCCTAAAACTGCATTCTCTCTAATGGCCAGCAGGAGGCGACTCCACTGGTTGCAAAAAGAAGTGAGATTGTATAGAAGTCTATGAGAAAATGACCCTATTTCTGAACATTTTCCTGATGAGTTTATTGTCTCAATTGCTAGTTTCAAGTCTTCCTCAACACAGCATGATGTCCATTTGGTAAATGATGGTCCCATTTAGAATCAAATAGACAATAAAGCAGGGTATGCTTTAGGGCGGGGCTACCTAGTAGCTACTTTGCACAGCATAGCTAGGAGCCAGGTGCAGTCAGGTTGCAGGTATAGGTAGGTGTGCATATTGTCTTCGGGTTCTCAGATCCCCAGCTCCACCCTCTCGTCCAAATATGGTCACTTCTGGTTCCAAAAAAAAAAAATGAAGATGGCGACGGCCAAAATGCCAAACTCGACGACAGTCCACAAAGCAACGGGTGACGTCACGGCGGCGAAGTCCACTTCTTTTATACAGTCTATGGGTGTAACTGCTGACACCTAGAGCATCTGGCAGCTAAAGCATCTTCCTGCCACTTCGCCGCAGCCTGGGGGAATTAATCTAATCGCATCTTTCCATTGACTGTGTGCGCAATCATACAATCACCACCGCTTTTGAAACACACCCAGAGAGAGAGAGAGACGTACACATCTGTCTTTCATTCAGCTTTATTCCTCTTTGTAATGTTAATTCAGCAGTCAGCAATTTCACGAGCTGATTAAAAACACAGTCATGTTGTTTTAAATGTTGAACAATGGTGTCCTTATTGTAACCGTCCTGGGTTTTAAATATTAACTTATCTTACAGACAGTGAAAAAGCCCACGGAAAACCCACTAACGGAATATACACCACAAGGGTGGAACAGGCGGAAGTACTGCTCGACTACCTGCGGCGTCTCAAACTCGGGTCGCGTCCTACACGTACAGCACGGCACATTGTTTTATTGACGGACGACACATCTGTCATCCGGCTCATCAAGGATTTAAAGCAACACTGATGAACTACGCTTAACGCTTTAATTATTTGAAACTAGCCTTGAACGTCCAATCAACTTGATAATAATGTACTTCATCATTCTAACTGGCCAGAATTACATTCCATGCCCAGCAGTCCGACCGTGAAAACGGCTTGTGAACCAGAGTGATTAAGAATGACCACGTCTTCCCACGGCTGAAAACTCCTGAGCAGTAAGAAATAACGGCAGTGGTCACAGAGACTGTACCGTGACGGAGGTCAGAGGTCATAGGTTCCATCAGCAACTCTGAAACCAAGCTGCTGACTCTTTAGAAACTTGAAAAGAAATGTACAAAAAAAAACAAAAAAACAGGCATTCATGTGCGTAAAATACATTTAAAAAAAAAATGAAAGCTTAGTCCAACTTTCTAAATATCGTCACACAATAAGTCACACCTCCTCCGGAAAACAAGCCCTGGATTTGATTGTTAGCTAACCCCCTCCCTTTGTGAGGCTACGCCTGTCAAGCTTTCCATTCTCACACAGAAAACGTTCCACTTAAAAAGATGGGGGTGTCAGATTTACCGCTCGATCGGCTGCAGCTAGCTAGCTAATCAAGCTTAACATTAGCTCCACGAGTTGGTTGAAAATGGCATATCTAAAAATGAGAATCTTGTAAAAGGGATCTTAAATATGCAGTTGATGTTGGCTAACAAATTTGGCTGGGGTTGCTGGAGTGTAAACTTTACGAAATACAGTAAGGAGAAGCCAAGAGCTGCTAACGTTCCCCTAAACTCTGATAGAATCCAGGCCCGGTGCTACACAATGGATATGCTAGTGGTGGTTTTATACATAAGCTGCAACCCTACAAATTAATGTACTTAGTTAATGAAGTGCTCCTTGGCCGAGGAGGGAACGCTCGATTACTACTGCAGGTAGTAAGCTAGTTAGCCGGGCATGCTAATGATTAAAGCTCACGTTAGAGCAGATAAACACACTGTGAAAGCCGCTCCTTGCACTTGGTCTCGTGATTTTGGTTTTGGAAAGGCTAGGAGAAAAATACACCACCCTGCAAACTGTGCATTCTTCGGAGAAATGGGGGTTCGGACCAATGGCTCCATGCACACCACTTCAACATGACAGAAATACAAAGCTTGACAGGCCTTGAGCAGTTACGGTTGCTAAGGTATGGTTGAGCAATCACTGTTTTGGGGGAAGGGGTTTAGCGAACGGTAAGCTGGCTTTTATTGAGTTACTGACAGTAGAAGGAGCCAATCGCTGGTTCATGGGGCATGTTAGCACTATGTTTCCATGGTAATGGGTGTTAAAGGCCCTGGTATATCAGGTGGGATTCTTGTGGTTTGCATAAATTAGGACCTTCAGAACTATGGAATACCAAAGGACTTCATAGAAAACAAAAATAACTAAAAAAATCGAAAACCTTGAAAGGCATTTTTACAGGATGTTCATTGCAGATCAAAGCCATCATACACAAGCAGGAAGGGATATCATCCCATAACTGAGCTCTTCTTTTTCGTCCCTTTGAAAAGAAGGTTTCCATTTCTATGTTCTGTGTCAAAACAAACATATAAAGGCAAATCAAAAAGGAATATACAGTTCTAAGAGAAACAATATTTATACAGTTTAATACAGATATAACTTAAAAAAGATAAATATCACTTATTTTTGTTTTATATACAGCAAGCCAGTGCTTATTCAATGACAGCATCATCCTAGTTTCTCAAACTATGGCTTGGGACCAGGTCACTGACCAGCATCTGACTGGCACACGATTTAGAGCCCGGATCCTGCAGCGACTGTATCCAGGTTTCCAGTCGTATCATTCAAGCGCTTCAAACTTGAAATTAAAATCTTCTTTAAAAGGCGTCAGCAGCAGACAAAGGTGATAGTGGTGCTTTTGTGTCTCTCTGACAGAATGCCACTGTCTAGAGTCGCGTACATGTTCTTGGCAGGAAAAAAAAACTCTAGAGCAGTGCATTATGGGCATTCAGAGACTTCAGTTTTGAAGGAATTTTAAGTGCTTTCTGGTGTCTTTTTTTTGTGTTTACTTCTGATATCTCCCAAATCGCCCTCTTCCTCATTGTGCTTTTTTAAAAAGGCAAGAGCTGTCTCGAGTTTAAGCACTCCCGTCCTTCCCTCATTCCCTTTCGTCCTCCCTTCTTTCCTTTGTCTCTTTGTCTCTGGCTGGTTAATTGACAGACCTGACCTGTAACAGGCAATATGTTCCGTATTAAAATCATATGTTCAACGTCTGCTTTCCCCTGTCTCTTCTGAACAATAAAGGAGACGGTGTACTTCAGCGAGCACGTCCACTTCACGCAGAGATTTGGCGGAAGTGAAAACGTTGGCAGGATTTGAACTTCTCTCTCTCAAGCTTTTCTTCTTTTTTTTCTCCCTCTTTCTTCACACGGCTACGTCACATCACTTGTTACAACCAAGGGCAACTGTGCATCATGAATACCTTTGAGGGGAGAGAAAAAGTGGGTGCCATTATCCCCATAGCCCCAGTGAATCTTGGAATATATGTGTTTCTTTTTAACCACTCCTCATTAACCCTCCTCCTTGGTCTCTGACTCAACATTTACACTTTCCTCTATACATTGGACTCTACGAAGGGTCTTTTTGGTTTGACAGGAGAGGTAGGGCCTGTCTGTCTGTCACTCGGTCTGTCTGAGTAGCTGTGGATCACAGGCAGCGTTCGAGCCAGCTTCACATCCAGGTAGGAGGGATTCTGACTGGCGACCTGCACCGAGCCTTCACCCTGAGGACCGCTGCCCGGCTTCACCTCGTAGTAGTCGAGCTGGTTGTCGTGGGGGAGGTGACCATTGTGGGCATTGTTGTTGCTGCGGTTGTGGTAGGCGATGGAGGATGGCTGAGGTTGACTGAAACCTCCTTGATTGACAGGGGTTTTGCTGGGTGAGGTGACAACCGTGTCCACTGAAGACACGGCCCAGGAGCGAGTAGGGCTGAGACAGGACGCTGAACTGGAAGGAGCTTGTTGTTGATACTGCTGGTGCACCCTGGCCGTCCTGTCGATAACACCCATAAAAGGAGTGTTCCTAGATGAACGGCCCGCCTCTCCAGGATAAGTCCCGCCTCCTACCATGCATATTTCTGACTGGGGAGAGGAGATCAGGAAGAGGTCGTCATGGTAACCAGTAACTCCCCCAACAGAGGCCAGATCTGAAGGTAAATCCATGTGCTGGGCGGAGGCTGAGGTCCTGAAGCCTTGGCCATGACTAGTGGGCTGCCCACCAGCGAGGCTGCCGCTGCTGGTGGAGAAACGGACGCTGATACTCTGGGAGTGGACAAGAGGCCTGGGGGGAAGAGCAGGGGAGGCGGTTGGGTGGGAACTGAGCGGGCGTCGTAGTCCCCCCTGATGATGGTATTGATAATCGTGTGATGACGGAAGGTTATCAGGAGGCCCCATTGTTGCCTCAGTAACTTCCATGGGGTAGTAGGCTGCTTTGGATTGGTTGCGGGTGAACTGACGGGCCTGGCCAAATCGATTTATCCCCGTCATCTCCCCTCCTCCTTCTTTCCCATAGGCAGGTCTTGCTTGGCAAACAAAGTCGACATCCACATCATCTAGTGGATATGAAGCTCCAGAGCTCAGGCCAGCCTGGACCTGCAGGTTAGGGCGGATATCTAGGGGGCTAGGGCAAATGCCTTCCCCCAGCTCCGCCAGTTCTTGTGGCAGTTGGCCAAACTGGGAGTAGGCAGAACTTCCCAAAATCATGCTGGAGTGGGCAGAGGAACTGGGCTGATTGGTTCTGACAACCTGGACTTTGGCTTGTTGGAGCCACTGGCCTTGAACAGGGTTCTGCTTCTGGAAGGACCTCTGATTGGACAGATGGTGATGCTGCTGCTGTACTCCCTGGTTCTGGTCTGAGTAGAGGAGGGCAGAGATGGACTGCTGATGGTGGTGCAGACCTCCATTTCCTGACAATGCAGGCATACTTTCCGACATTGGACTGGCACGCTGCTGATACTGCATCGGGGAGGGAGGAGGACTGAAATGGTGATAGGAGGAGGACGGAGGAGGATGCGCAAAGTGACAGGGAGAAGAGGAGGAGGGGGAGTGGGTGGGGCTGGGGAGGTGACGATACAGGTGAGTGGGGGAGAGGGAGGTGGGTGATGGCACCCCAGGGCGGCAGTGGGTGTCAAGACTTTGAAACACTGGTGGTTGGTGAAAGGACTGAGCAGGAGCATCTCCCTCCCCGTGACTTCCCTCCTCTTCCTCCTCTTCTTCCTCTTCCCCCTCCTCTTCCTCGGTAAGCCCCTCCCTGTCCTGCACCTGCAAACAACCTGAATCTCTGCACCTGGCCTCGCTGATGGACATGGGCATATTCTGTTGATAAACATGATGAGATGAAGGAGGGGGAGAGTCTTGTTGTTGTGCAACCTGCCGACACTCTTCCTTGACCCGGGACAGGAGGCGCTGAATCTCCCGGTTGGATGGGCACAGGCGGCTGGCCTCAATCAGGTCCTCCAGGGCCGCATGGAACTGTCTGAATGGCGAGACAGATCGAAAGCAAAGACAGAAATAAGATTTCAGAAGTTGACATAAAGAGAGTGCTGCAATGACAGATGCAGATAAGCCTGGGGGTCCAAACTGTTACAAAAAGTAATAAAGGAATTCATCCTGTCAGTGTTCCAAACTCTTCAGTGCCAAACTCCTTACCAGCTGGTGTTCTGAATTTGTGTGTTTTCAAAAGGTGGAGAGTAACTACACCCAGGCTTAAAATCCTTCTAGCTCGGCCATCTAGCTACTTCTTCAAGTTCTGTCTGTGACTATCGTACAATGCTGCATCGCAGTTGGGTGTGGTCACAACAGGCCACACTTGACCACGCTCACCACTGATGATGGGGGTTGACAGCGGCCTTTTCTTTAGAAACAATCAGATGCAATCATCGAAAGCACAAAAGTTACCCACGGACCCGCAGTGGATTGTTGATCCAGGCTTTTCTGTCACACAGTATTGTGAGTTGGCATAGCACTAGCAAGAATCTATGGCGTTTAATTCGTCTCAAAACCCGCGCACATAAAAACCAGGCACGTGATACGAGCGGAAAAACCATCCTCGGGAGGGAGGGTTCTGTCTGCACAAATGCAGTCCCGCGAGCTCAAACCTCCCTACGTGCTCGCAAGCGCTCAACACTTGCTCGCTTGTCAAGTTGACTTCTGAGACTCTGAAGGCGGGGATGGAATAGACAGTGGTTGATGTCTCCCCTCCTTTGATTGGTCACTGATTGGTCACAGACAATGGGAGTAAACCCCCAACAGGAAATCTGGATTTGGGACCCACAAGCTCTTGAAGGCATACTTTTCTTCTTCTGGCAGCCCCAGCCTCCTGGCTCGTCTCCAGTTTTCTTGGCTTGTGGATCAAGATGAATTAGGACAAGTTGCTGCTGTTATCCAAGCAAAATGCCTTAATGCCTTAATGCTTCTGGTCTTCACAATGGACAAACAACAATGGCATTAGAATATGAACGGAAGTAAGGGTGTGAAACTGTGGAGACTACAAAGCTCCCAAAGTCCCAAAAGATGACCCAAAGAAGACCCTATCCTCGGTTGGCTCATGTTTTTACACATTTGTAAATGTTAACACCATTTAAAGGGAGCAGGTCATGATTTGGTTATGTTTAGTTTGTCCCCCTATTGTTACCTGCGGCTGCGTTTGGCGCGGGCTCGGGCATAGAAGGCTTCGTAGGATTTCGCTTTCAACTCTAGCGCCTTGGTAGCAAACTCCTCAGCAAGGCCAAAATCCTGCAAGCAAATGGAAAGAATTCATGGCGGTATATCGAGACGGAGGACAGAGGGCTGTGAGACGTGGGATTCATTTCAAAATAGCAAAAAGAGAGAGAGACTCACGCTCATCTTGCGGCGGCAGCGCGACAGGTTGAGCAGCACACACACTCTCAGCTGTCTGAACGTCTTCAGCTCATCCCCTGGAAACTTCTGGAGAGCTGACTGATACGAGTGAGCAGCTTCCCTCACTTTACCTTGCTACAAATACACACACACACACACGCAGATTACTCACAATATCAAATAAATGTGCGCGTGTTTGTTCGATTAGGTTTGCCTGCGTGTGCGTTACCTTGTACAGTCTGTCTCCCTCTTGGATCAATTTGCTAAGCAGAACCATTAAGATGTCTGGTTTAGAGGTCGCCATGGCCCAGGTCGCCGGTCCTACACACACACACACACACACACACACACACACACACACACACACACTGTAATACCAGCAAGCATCTGACAAATGTTTTATTGAAGAAGGTTACTGTAAGTGTCACTCCTATTTTGGTGTTTTTGCTCGCAGTACTTTCAAAACCATTTCAACAACATTATAAGTGATTGGTTGAGGTGTGTGTAGTGCCACCATGTGGCCATTTACGTAACGCTTGATTTTTTGAAGCACAAAAGCAAAAGCGCATTCTCCGGTTTCACACAAATCAACACGAGCCACGCTCTTTTCTTTTCACACATTTTCCGCCATCTCGGCTGTTTTCCAAAACCCCACCAGCAGCCGGTTAGCTTAGCTTAGCATAAAGACTGCGAACAGGGGGAAACGAGAATCGTCATAATGTAGATGCCAATATGGTAACTATATGAATCATTTCGCCCTCCGGTGGGCTAGTGGCTGTGTGACTGCAACATCCTTGGTTTGATTCCGGCAGAGGACCTTTCTTGCGTGTCACACCCCTCTCTTGATCTCACTTCCTGTCTGTATCTCTGATCTTTTAAATAAATCCCTACATGAATCACAGGAACAGCGTCATCTGAGTTCATGTTTCTACCTATTTTGGCTCCCTTCCTGAGCAGAGCGATGACCGCTGAGGTGTTCCTGCAGCCGACCGCTCGGTCCAGTGGACGCATCCCGCTGCAATCCACGTGCTCCACCGACGCACCATGATCCACCAGGTACTGCACCTAACACAGAGAAGGACACAAACAAGGGCAACATTTAGCACGTTTTGTTGGTATAAACATTTGGATTTCTTTTTTTAAAAAAGGAGTCTGGTCAACTTTCTTCACTATTTCTTTCTTCAAATACTAGAAGTCGTAAAAACCCATTTAGCTTAGAATATGGACGCGAGCATATTACGATGTCCTGTACTATTTCTAAAATATGGCTGCATCCGTTTCACGCACCACTTCTGGGTCACCGCAGAAGGCAGCCAGATCCAGAGGGGTCCGTCCACTGCGGTCCGCGTGACTTGTGGCTGCGCCCCTCTCCACCAGCTCTCTGACCAACGGGAGCTTGCCTTTCAGACACGCCCAGCTCAGCGCCGTTAACCCTTCCCTGTCCGTCTGGTCGAGAGAGGCTCCTGGAAACAGAGAAAGAGAGCGTGCGTTTGGGGTCAGTGGTCTGCATTAGGATTCCAGTCACTTATAATAACATATTTAAGTCATGGCCGGGTCTCAAATAAGAGCTTTTTGTGGGTGTGTAAGTTGATATGTAAATGTTTGTATTTACTTTTTATTTTGTTCCACCCTTTGCTCAAACTGTATGTGTCTTTGAGTCTCTGTTGTGTATATAAATAAATAAATACATAAATATATAGTGGTGAGGATGACATGACTCTGTACTTGTACTTTATACTGAATTTAGCAACAATAAATTCAGTGAGATTGCATTGACATCAACAGCAGACTAAAATATGAAGTATATTTTGTTTGCATTGTGTTCATGCTGCTTTTGCACCCATTGCCGCTGTGCTGTGTTCATGCTGTCAATACACAGGTGAATACCATGGTCCAGTAGCAGCTGGGCGGTGGTCAAGTGTCCCTCTGAGGCCGCCGTCATCAGAGCCGTTCGACCCTGCTGGTCCACCACGTTCACCTCCACCCCGTGATTCAGGAACAACTCCACCACCTGACCGAGAGACACGGGCGGAGACAGGCGCTGGGCATTTCTGCAGCAGGGATCAAACTGAAACATGCGCTTACTCCGTGTGTGTGTGTGTGTGTGTGTGTTCCATCATACCTGCCAGTGGCCACGTCTCACAGCACTGAAGAGTGGAGCCACACTCCGCCTGTTGCCTTGCTCAACAGCAGCCCCTTGATCCAACAACAGCCTGCAGACAGCCAGCCGGCCACTTCCTGCTGCTGCTGTCAGAGCTGACACACAGACAGACAACTCACACTGGTAAAAATATGTTACGGCATGAAAAAAACAGTACAAAACAGGGTCTTTTTTAAATATGTTCTGTAGGTCTTTAAGGAAGATCGAATTCTAACCAAATGAGAAGAAGAGTTCCATAAATTAGGACCCCTGTATCTGATTGAAGATTGACCTTGTAAGATGAAGATTAAAGGAATGTCTGGTTGAGGAGGAGTGAATCTGTGATTTAGACCAGAAGACCTGAAATGATCTAGAAGATTTGATATCATATATTGTAAGAGGTTGAGTTCGTATCTTGCAGTATGGGAAGGAAGGATAGATTAAGGGATAATAAAGGGTGTGTAGACCACTTACTTTCCTAATTATACCACTAGATTTGGTTGGTGTTCACACCAATTACATACGGCAGATAAACCAGAGTTAGCTTCTTTGATCAACTGAGCTGTATGTGAATCAGGCTACGACTAATTCTGCAGTACCAAAACAATGACTGAGCATTTTGCACAGTGAACCTGGTAAACCAAGGCTGCTGTGGTGTGAGGGGGACTTGTGCTGTAGTGCTCAGCTTCCTCCACTAGAGGTCAGTGATGTGCAGCACAGCACAGCCGTCACTGACTATTTGGCACTACTTTTCTCTGCCGTTTTCTTTTTGTCTCGTCTCGTCTCTGTGCTTTCGTCAGATTGTATTGTTATCAGATTTGAATTTGTGTCTAGCTGTCAGGTGGAGCGGGACACGCTGATGCACAGTAGGTATTATAACAAAGGGAAACAATGCCCCAGAAAGGACTGGAACTGTATTTTTTTTTTAAATACATTAATTGCGCCGACTTTGTTTTAATATGAATCTTGGGTCTGGTTAAACTGCACTGTTTGGACTACAATTGCTAATCTTTTTTAAATAGTTCTTTATGTATTATGTTTAATAAATGCGTACATGTTTGATATTCAAAATAAATACTGGTGGATGAGTAAATTAGTGTAATTTCTGATCAAATGAGTAGTATTCATGCAGCGTGAACATGTGTGGTGTAGTTTTTGTAGTACCTGTCTCTCCCCACAGACTGTCAGGTGTGTTGATCTCCGGTCTCTCCTCCTCTTCCTCGTCTTCCTCTGGAAGATCCAGGAGGTGTGACACCATCTACACACACACACACGCAGTCATTATAGGCCCACACACGCACGACACAATAACAAATGTTACAAACATATCATAAATATAAGTTCAAGATTTAGTCACACACAATATTATAAAGGTGTGTGTGTGTGTGTGTGTGTGTGTGTGTGTGTGTGTGTGTGTTTAGTTGACCTCTGTGTGGCCCATGCTGGCTGCTGCAACCAGAGCCTGTTGCACCGCCTGGCACCTGCTCGCCCCCTTCTGAGCGCAGCAGGAAGTGCAGCTCCACTCCGCGCGCTTCAGCAGGAAGCATAGCACCTCGAGGTGGCCCCGCTGAGCTGCGTGCACCAGCACACACCGGCCTGAGCTGTCCACATGACCCACCTGAGTACACGGGGGGGAACACGGAGACTTAGAGGCAGCGCCATGTGCACCCGGAATACCGCAAAGCACAGAGGCGATGGAGGCAACAGCTACACATGCACCACTATCACAGTGTAACAAGGCCCCTGATGTTTGGGGTCAAAGATCAGACATGTTTTTCAAATGAATCTGATGCTATATGTTGTCGTTCGTGGAAAAATTTGACTATCACGATGAAATTCTACAAAAGATCAGAGGACATAAGGGGTTGGAGGCGTCCCGCTGCTGTCTTCCATGGTATCATTATGGATGTGACCACTGGGGGGCACCAAAGTACGCAGTTTTCCCAATCATGCACAAATCTTTGGAGCCTGAAAATCTGGCAGCGAGACATCATGCTCTGACACATCTACCTTAGCTCTGTGCTGACTCAGCATGGTGACGATGTCCAGATGTCCAGCTGCGGCAGCGAATCCCAGTGCGGTCAAACCATCATGTGACTGAGCGTCCACCTAGAAATACAACACAGGGACCTCAAATTTGGTGGCAGTGAATTGGAAGAATCTTCCAATTACAGCCTAGCACAATGTTTCCACAAGTGTCAATGACACCTCAGAAGAACTACGAACCTGAGCTCCGTGGTCGAGCAGCAGCGCCACAGCATCACCGTGGCCCAGGTGAGCGTGGACACACAGCAGGGGGGCGTTGTTAAGGACATCACCACGGAAATCCACATCAGCCCCACCCATAATCAGCAACCGGCTCACCTGGACAGGTAGGGAGCAAAGTTGCAGCTCACCTGTATAAACAAGTGTGTGTGTGTGTGTGTGTGTGTGTGTGTGCAGTGTGTTACCTTGATGTTGGGGGTGTAGAGGTTGCGCAGCGACGAGAGAGCGGGGCTCAGGCTCTCCGTGCTGTAACACAGCCACAGCCCCTGCAGAACTGAGGAGGAAACCCCGAGCTTCTTACTCAGACCCTAGAGACAAGAATAAGATGCCACAGAAACAAACACTTAGAGGGACAATAGACAGGTATATATATATATATATATATATATATATATATACACACATATATATACACATATATATATATATATATATATACGGACAGTATATGGACATTTTCTACCTCAATGATATAAATATATAAACACTTTTATAATTGGTTTATAATTTATGTGGTTTTTAGCAGAAATACTGTAGGGAACATATGCGTATATAAAGATGGTCGCCCCCTGGTGGCTGGCTGCAGTATAGGTCGTAAGCCTCGCCCCCTCCATGTCAGCGGACTAACAAAAAAATCAAACTACATGTCAAATACAGTTTTCCCAAAGATGGTTTCTGTCATTTTAGGTGGTTCTTATCACGCCGACGCTCGTTCAATTGTTTGTTTTTCTGACACGTTTGGTTTGACGGTGGTGTGCTCGCGACGTTTTTGTGAGACTAGTATTCACGAGGTCAAGAATGAACCTTCAAGCTCAACATGTCTTCATCTACATATTAATACACTGCTTTAAACCCACCTGTGAATAATTTGTACATAAACAGTTAAGAAGGATTGTGAGGATTTGTTCATGTGTCTTTGTGCATATATAGTTTAGATTATGCTTACAGCTATGTTATACTGTGTTATCAATCATCCATTAATTGTTTATTCATCAGTCACAGATACTTCATATAATAATATTGAACGTTTTGTTCATTTCCATTCGCGCAGTTTATGGCACCAAAACAACTCCTGATGTTGGTCCCCCATCTAAACCCGGCCACACTGAGCCCCTTGAGGACTTTGTGTGTGTGTGCGTGTGAGCTAACTTTGTAGATGTGAGCCTTCAGGATGTGATGTCCCAGCTCCAGTGTCTGCTGTCGGTTCAACTTTCCTTCCTGTCTGCAGAGCCAGAAGGCCAGGAGAGTGTGGCCGCTCCTGGAGACGAACACACGGACAGAGAAACAGACAGCTCAGTGAAAACTTTTCTCTCTCTTCGTCCTGTCTTTTTCACTCTTGCTGCCTCGCGGCCCGTCACTGTACCTGGGGTCGCAGAGGAAGCGGTCATCCTGACCCTCCTCTCTCCACATCAGCCACTCCCTGAAGGAGGCGTGGTTTAGCATCCGGCTGCCGTCGCTTCGCCGCAGCAGGAAGGAGGAGAGCTGCTCCAGGCGGTGCACAAACTCCGCCCAGTGCAGCGTTCCTCCAGTCAGGGCGCCCGCATTCACCACCTCGAACAGCTGGAGGACAGGAGCAGTCGCAGTTCAAGTGAATTCCATTTCCAGCATGCCAAAGATACGCCAAAAAGAGTCCACAGCCATGCTAGCAGCTCTCTGAGGCTGCACTTAAGAACCGCAGTGCTTTGAGCTGAATGCTAACGCCAGCATACTTACAATGACAATGCTAATACGCTTATGTTTAGCAGGTGTAACGTGCACAACGTTCACCATCTTAGTTTAGTGTGATAGAGCTGGATGAAAAGTCGTGGTGGTTGCAATTGATTCTGAATGCAAACACACACACACACACACACACACACACACACACACACACAAACACACACACACACAAACGTATACTCATACAGACACAGTGACGGTGTGTACCTGCTGGTCAGTCAGTGGGTGCAGTGATGCCACAGTAACGTTGAGCAGTGGCAGAACTCTCTGAAAAGACGACTGGGTGGGAAACCGCATGTTGAGTTGCAGCAGGTAGACCTCTGCTAGACTCACAGGAACCACCTGTACACACACACACATTTAAAGCCTTCCTGTTTACCTTCCTGGTACACATCTAAATAACTACACATCTAAATAAGTAAGTAATTTACTAATTTATGTTCGTGAAATGAATAAATAAGTAATGAAGTTATATAAGCGAAAAATAGTTTAATTGCTTTCAGCACGTAATCGTCACATTACATTTCAGCCTCTCCAGCGCTTCCACTTAAACTGAAATTTCCATTGCTTTGGTCATTTACAATGGAACTGCCATTTTGGCGGTTTCCATCTCTACACTTCATCTGACAATTCAACTGCTTTCATCTCTTACTCTTCAAACGACAGGCCAACTGCTTTCACCCCCGCCGCTTCCTCACCTTGAAGCTGGAGCTCTTCAGGACGAGGTATCCCCCCTCTATCAGGTCCAGCGTCAGTTTCAGGTAGAGGTACGAGCCCTTGCTCAGGGTCTTCAGGTGGCTGATCAGCTTGGCCAGCGCCGCGTTGTCAAGGCGACCATTGCTCAGCGACACGTTGCTCTGGATCTCAGCACTGCTGTGGATACGCTGCATCAGGTAACCCTAAGAAAACGACAGACATATGGATGTAGAAATAGACAGACAGAGACAGACAGACAAACAGGCAGACCGGGTGCATGTTACCTGCAGGTCCTGGTCTATGGCGTTGTTCTCCTCCATCCTGTCCAGAGAGATGTGGTGAAAAGGTAGAGAACCAGTGATGTCCTGATTGAGAAAAAGGCAGAGATACAAGTTTTGTAAGTTCAAAACAAGTTTTGTTTGTCAGCAAAGTCACCCACAATTTTGGGTTTTTCTCAATGTGGACTGGCAGGACCGTAGGTAAATGTGTTCTGGACAGACGTCATTTCAAGCAGGCTGGACCCTTCCTACGCCTGAGTAGATGAACACACCCTTAGCTGTGCCGTAATTGACCAGTGGCACCCCTTAGTTACTGTTGGTACACCGGCAACGCTTCATCAAGCACCAAGCGCCAAGGCCGCGCCCCCTTTTGGGAACAGAATCCCCCCCTAACAACATAACTATTCAGGATGAAGATTAACCGATGTGTTTGGCACATGCCATGCTATCTTGGGTAACGTTGGCTGGGGTTGCTTGAGTGTTAACGTCTCCAAAATTCAATAAAGAGTGGGACAGAGCAAGCTAACGTTAGCTTAAACTCTGATAGCATTCACTGTGAAGGAAGGCAGCCATAAATTGTTACTTTGGGACTTTGGATGTATATTTGGTTAAAAATGCCAAACTTTTGTAGCTTTTGTTTTCCAAAGTCTGTTTTTGCTTGTGTGTGTGTGTGTGTGTGTGTGTGGAGAGTGTGTATACCTGCTGACTGGTCCTGACAGTGGTAATGACCTTCAACCAGGAAGGAAATTTCTGGACGTTTCGGGACAGGAAGGAAGTCAGTGTGTCGCCGTAGTCCGGCCGGTGGAACTCTGCCTCGTTCAGCCCATCGATCAGTATAATAAGCCCCGCCCCCTCCACATGCAACTTCCTCTCTGGGGAAAAACCCCCCAACATAGAACAGAACAGATTAAGTACTAACCCTGGCTTTACAGAATAGGAGCTCGCAGAATACAGAAGAATCTGTATGTACCTCTGTAGAGAGTGTCCAGGGGTTCTAGTATTCCTCTCTGGAGGGTCGAGCTCGGATCCTGGATGCAGGAGCGCAGACTGAGCGTGCTCTGTAGCTGTGGCGACCGGTGCAGCAGCTCCCGATAGGCCGACAGCTGAGGGGCGTCGCTTAGCATTGCCGCCATGTTGTGGACGAACTCCGGAACGAGACAGGTGTGACAGTTATCAGCCTGACAGAAATGATACGAGACAACCTGCAAAGACAGGAAGACGCATCTGCATGATTTGTTTTGAATCTTTTCATAGATGAGGTTTAAAGGACAAGTTTGGGTGGGGGGGGGTTATGCACTGTACTATTTCTTGTCCAGGTACAGTGGCTTCCTGGTATGTCCACCGGCAACCTAAGGGCGATGACAAGACTTGTGCGAGATATGGTGCTTTAATTTTTGACCTAGTTGAGGCGTTGGGGGGGGTTGTTACCTTTGGACAGAGCAAGGGTAGCGGTTTGCCCCTGTCTCTAGTCTTTATGCTAAGCTAAGCTAACTGTTATCACTAATGCATGAACAGCATTTTAATGTTGTGGCTGGCGAAGTTCATTTCAACGACTTTATACTGTTTAATCTTTAAAAAACAGCATATTTCATAAATAACTGAAATATAGTGCATCAAGTATAAAGTGCATAAAATGAAAATACTCAAGGTCAGTACAAATACCTAAAAACTGGAGTTAAAGTACTTAGTTACTTTCAACAACTGCTTTGTGGTAGTTTATTGTGTGATACAATAGATCTACATTAGATAAAAAGGGGATCCTACCTGTCCTGCAAGCCTCCTCAGCGCCTCCTCCTGTCTCCTCCTCATCTCTGGAGTCCCTGGACAGCTTCCTCCTCCTCCTCCTCCTCCTCCTTCGTCTACAACTCCTCCTCTTCCCAGGGAATCGTGGGAGAAAGAAACGGCCTCTACATCTGGAGTGAGGGTCGGGTGGAAGAATATCAGAATGTTTTTCCACCCCCCCTACATTTCAAATCTCAGTGAAGATGTAAAGACACAAACCGTCTCTTTCCCTGTCTCCTCTTTACTCTTAACCGCATTTCTACTGTTTTCGTGTGTTTTTTTCCGCTGCATGATTCAATGTTTTTTTTTTTCCTTTTTTTCTGGTGGTTGGCTCGGCCGTGAGTCTGGTCGCTGGTTGTGAGTCTGGCTGATTTTATAGGGTTCTGCATGATGACTCAGCTGTCTCTTACAAAACGAATGTCTTCATGGCTGGAATAACTCACTGGGGGTCCCTTGGCAAGCATGTGATATGGGCTCCTGCCAACAATTTACTATGTCCCCTTCAAGCACCTACCAAGCACAGGCTATACAGTCCTGTATAAAGTTAAGCTATAAGCATTTCTAAAATGACATTGCGCCTTGGAACTATGACTTTGTTTTGTTTCTGGACCTTAGTTTCGTTTATTATCCCTCCGGAAATGACCTTTGTGTCTGTGGAAACTGACATTACAATTAAAAGACATTTAACAACAAAGTGCTCCATCACATCATCAACATCATCACCAACAAACAATGAGAAAGGACAGGTCCAGCCACCATGAATTAGGGGTGTAGTGCAAAGCTACTATCTGTATCAGTATCTGTATTTCTGTGTCGGGATTTGGAATTGTTTTCTACTGTGATAGAATAGTTTGAAAAAGACAGTCGAAAGCGTACAGAATTTGTTGTTTTGTATTGCTTACGTTTTGGCATGGTCTGGTTGCCGGCAGCAGCGCTTGGCCACATGCGGTTTCCATGACAACTGAGCGCCACCAGACGGGCGATGATGGCCGTCTTGCCAAAACCCATGTTGCCGATGATCACCACACCCCGACTGGTTGATGGGTCGCCACTGCGGAGACGAGCGTCCACTTCCTGGAAGAGCCACTCCCTGCCGGTGAACAGCCAATCGGACGAGAGGCCGGCAACCTCAAAGTGGAGGGGCTTCAGGTTGAGAGAGGGAGTGAAGCGAACTGCAGGAGAAGAGGGGAGGAGAGGAGTATTGTGATACTGCTCGTGAAACAGTTGTCTGCGTGTGTTTGTATGCGTTTACCTCTGTGGTCCTGTTGACTACGACTCCCAGAATTCTGTCTGGGCATTCTGAGGGACGCCCTTGAAGGGACGTGTCTCTGCTGCTCATCCAGATAGGCTAGATCCTCAAGGTGGGCAGAACTAGTGGCTAGGGAGAGAGAATGATGATGAGAGCTCATTGAATTCCAAATTTTAGCCAGATTATGGTCCACTGTTTCGTTCCCAAACGCAACAACAAAGCGTTGCAAAACGGAATCTGCTACAGCCTCTTTGCCTCCATAGACCCATCGGCCATGCCAAAGCTGACAGAAATGAATTATTTCTCAAAAACGAAATAATTAGAACTAATGGCTGGAACAAAAACTATAGAGCAGCACCTATACAGGATTTGCTGATACTGATATCATTATTTGGTTGTTCAAAAAACTGGTGGTGAATTTTCACACAACATAAACTACCATTAGCTAAAAAAAGCATATTAACTAGTGATCTTTAGGAGGTGCTGGTAGGTGTATTTTCTCACTTTGGAAAGAGCCAGGCTAGCTGTTTCTGCCTGCTTCCAGTCTTTATCCAAAGCTAGGCTAAACGTGTCCTGACTCCAGCTCTGGGTTAGGTTAAAAAAAAATAACTTTCTTGGTGAGAGTTGGATGAGAAGTTCATGTTTGTACGGTAAATATGAAGCCAGTAGATGGTTAGCTTAGCTTAGCACAAAGGCCAGAAACAGGGGGAAACAGCTAGCCTGGTTCTGTCCAAAGGTCATTCAGCATTGAAGTTCACTAATCCACGTGTTATACTTGGTTAGTTGAATGCCTACGTAAACCAAACTTTAAAAACAACAATTTGTAGTTTTACAGGGGGTTATGTGCCGGACTATTTCCTGGCCTTGAGCAGTGACTTCCTGGTTGCCTGGCAACATCACAGAGTTGAAAACTGTTTCCTTTTTAAATTGTGCGAAACTTAACAGTTTGCTGTTTTGTTGCTGATCTTAATGCTCAACGGTGCCCAGAGGTCGGCCACAACAAATCAATCCACAGCCTGTAGGAACCACTGCATGAACACACAAAACAAGCTAATATCTAAATATAACCACAAACAAAACCACGGGTTTGAAACGCTGGTCCATTTTTGAAAACCGTGTGAAGACCCACAGTGGCCATGTAGATTTGTGTTTAACAGTTACACTTTTAAAGAAAATCAAAACGTCGCCTTCCTTTTCTTATCTATCGTTAGTGAAGTGAAGAACAGGCAGGATTGTGTCTTCCAATGCAGCCACTATAAAGCTAAAGCTAACAAAGCACTGATAAACGTTGGAAACTCTGAGTTGTCTCGACTCCCGACAAAAACAGACAGAAACCTACCGAAAGCTGGATCCAATCGATCCAGTTACAATCCTCTAACACCGCAGAGAATGTCAGTGCTGACTGTGCCTCGTATCCTTTGTGTGTGTGTGTGTGTGTGTGTGTGTTCTGAGAAACGTCATACATGTCGCTTCCTTCCTTTCCCAAAGCACTCATGGTTTTTTAGTTTTTATGGGAGACAGAGAGGAAAAGAGGAAAGGGAAGATGAGATATGAACGTGTTGCCCAGGCGTTGTCTCTGCTTTTCAGCCTGGTTGTTTTGTTTCTTCATGTTACAAACTGAAGACACGGAGCTCATTGTCACCTCCTCTTTACATTTCTGTGTGTGTACAGATTAAACAAATGAGACATACGTATTATTTTGTAATACTTTAGAAACCCTAGTGTTGGTATGCATTTTCTTTTTAAATTTGTACAGAGCCAGGACTGTTTTCTTAATGCTAAGCTAGGCTAACCACTCCAGCACCGCACTTAACACCCAGACATCTCACTTTTTATTATTTTCCAAAATGTTGAACTATTCCCTTAAGTTTAGGGTGAATATAGAAAATAAATTGATGATATCTGTGCGGTGGGATACCTGCAATAGCTGATGTGTTTGGCCAGTCAAAAAACAAGCTGTGAACACAACACATGTTATTACCATTTCTGTTGATATGCCAGACTTGTTAGCGAACAATTGCCTCTGCCACACATCCAGCAGATACGGAGCAACATTATCACTTACTTGGAGTTTCGAAGTCCAACATTCACTGGCTCTTTAGCTGCTAAATGCTCCACTGTGTTCACCAGCTTGTTGCTAACTTTGTTAGCCAGCTTTCCTTTGACCGGACCAGTCAAGAGTTTGGTGATAATTCTCTGTGGTTTGGTCACGAGTGACCACTTTCACATTACACAATGCCATTTGATCCATTGTTAACACAAAAATATTGATTAATGCAGCTTTAACAGCTTTATCAGATAGTTCTTAATACAAATAAAAAGGCTGCAGTATGCATGCTTTTAATTTGAAATCATCATCTAAAAAGATTAAATACACATGAAGTTGCCTCATGTAAGAGTGGACACATAATTCTCATGGAATCAAGTGTGTTTGCTCACTTATCACCAGTGAAAGAGTGATGTAATTCCTTCCTAACAGGAAAGAGTGTGTGGGAGCGCACTGCAGGACTGGAAACCACTTGATACACACATACACAGCAACACACATGTCACCCATTTGCCATCTTACCAGCAACCGAATTAGGGCGGGGCATGAGGTAGAGAGGGATGGAGTGGGTGGAGCCTGATGAGCGGGCGGAGCCAGGGCCTCGGTCAGGGTGGAGTTTGTTGAGGCTGTAAGTGGAGGCGGCCATGTTGTCCTCCACCCTGTACAGGAAGCCATCATTCGCTCTTCCTGCTCCCGTCATGCAGGAGGAGGAGGTGGAGGCCACCACCGGCCGGCCCCCCTGCTGCCAGAGGTTCAGGCTGCTGCCATGGTAACCATCGACGGGGTACTTGCCGCTGTCATCTCTCTCTGCTGCCGACTCAGCAGAATAGCTGGTCAACGTGGCTGAAAGAGAGAGTGAGGGGAGGGCAGAAAAAAAAGTCAATGGCTTAGCAGTGGAAGGGTTTATTTTTAAAAAGGCGGATCTTCGGCAAGTCACCTATGATGCCGCTGTCTCTGCTCTCCAGTGTGGAGGTGGGGGACGTGACGGAGGCGTGGTTGGAAGAGGCATGCTTGTTGTTGTTGCCCTCCCCTCCAGCCGGAGGCTGCAGCGTGGAGCAGGGGGAGGTGCTGCTGCTGGCCAGACTGGAGGAAGGAGAGATCCTCTGTGGGAAAGAGAAGAGACCCTCAATTTCCATTGTTCTTCTTAGTGTTATTATCTGTCTATATATTAATCAGTGTTTGGTATACACATGTTCTTGTTTCTAATTGTCTTGTTATTGTTTTGCATACTTGATTGTGCAACAATGGCTTTTACACATTTATACAGATAAAACAACTAAATGTTGATTTGAAAGAGATACAGTGAAACAGAAGGAATATATATGAAATTTTGAGAACAAAGAAACTTTTCACTTAATATCCAACTTATCCCCACTTCTACTTTTCTACTACATTTCATAGGGAAATATGATAATATGGTACTTTTTTTTACTCCAACTGTGTAAAGGTATATACAATACATGTTAAGGGGAGAGACAAAATAACAGGGACACTTTAGTCACGAATAACAATAGAACAACAACACACAAAAGTTACAATATGGTGGAATTTGCTTTTGCTACTGGACACTCCATTTAGCCCGCACTAAAGTAAGTGTGCATCCTTTGCACGACTTCATTACCTGTCCATCATCCTGGCCGTGGTAAGGGGACCCCGGCTCTCCACTGATTACCTTCTCCCCCAGCAGGAAGCCCAGCCTGGTCATCAGAGCATCAGCCGCCTCGTCTACAGAGGGCGGGGGTCCTAACTCCTCATCCTCACCTGGAGAGTGACAGAGGGAAGAAAAGGTATATGGTATGTATGGTATGGTATAATAGAATACAACAGAATGGGTTATACTCTCCAAATCTACCACAACGGCTTGAGGAAATCGAGAGAGCAGTTTTAAATCCCAACTTTTACCAAATCACTTGGTTTGTGCACTTAGGTAAGTTGTGAATACTCACTTTACACACACAGCAGATAGAGAGCAACATTATCATTCATTATGAGTTGTGTTTTTGTCCACTTGATGCACACAAGTCCAGTATTCCCTCTCCTTTCAGGTCAGTTTTAGTCTCCATCAACTCCTGAGAAAAATATCTGACTCTTAGCTGCTAAATGTTCCACTACGTTCACCAGCTGGTGGCAACATTTGCCTGCTGTCCGACGCCGAGCAGGTAGCGCTTGGTGATCCCTTTCCAATCTAGCGCCATCATCTTGTGAAATTTTTAGATTGTCCAATACTTTGGTTTACGACCAAATTCAAGCAAAACTAATGACGCTCCCATCAGCCTCAGCTGCACTTTGTGTTTAGAGCCAACGGTGAGCATATTAAACATCATACCTGCTGAACATCCGCATGTTAGAATTGTCATGTATGTTAGCATGGCGTTACATTTAGCTCAAAGCACCACTGTGCCTAAGTACAAGCCTCACAGTGCTGCTAGCATAGCTATAGAGTCTTTGTCTTGTTAGAGCCTTTTTGCTGAAAACGGCAAAACCACACTATGAGAGCAGTGAAGTCTCTGTGGCTTCGTCACAGTCATGTGGTCCGTTATAAATATAAAAATATTGACTATAGCTGCTTTAAAGGAACAGCTAGTGTTAGATAGATAGGTGTGAGATCGATACCTCTCAAGTCTCTATGGTAAATATGAAGCTTCCACCAGCAGCCGGTTAGCTTAGCTTAGCACAAAGACTGGAAACAGGGGGTGATGGCTAGCCTGGCTCTGTCAAACGCAAAGCAAAATCCTCCATATGTCCTTACAATTGAATCATTACAAAAACCAAGGCTGCTCCATATTTATGGTACAGACATAAGAGCGGCGTCCATCTTCTCATTTCACTCTCGGCAAGAAAGCAAGTAAGTGAACTATCCCTTTGTTATCAGCTTTGCCGATGTATTACTGTCCAGGAAAGACTTGCGGTCAAGTAACAGCGCGGCCAAATACAAATGGAGCCACATAAATTGAATTTGCAGTGGTGGAAACACACGTACAGAAACGCAGACTGACCACTGGAACAACCCAGAGAGTAGAAAGTCATCCAGCATTCACTGTTCTCTTGGCAATGGCCACCTATGTTCCTTCCTCCATCTTCAGGGAGGGAGAAGCCCTGCCCGTCTACTCTGTTTCCCCCGGAGCCCCGCCTCCTCGGACTATGAGATTGGATCTGTCCTATCAGGATGAAAAATGGGTATAAATCTGTCCAATCAGAAGAGATTATGAAAATAGAACAAATAAGAGAACTTAAAACACACACACACACACAGAAACACACAAAGGCATGAACTGAACAATGCAAAGCCCATTGGGGAGACTGTGCGCGGAACAGTAATTGATCTCCATATTAATACATTCACTATCGTGACCTAAATATGACAAGAGTAGACACACACACACACACACACACACACACACACACACACACACACACACACACACACGAGACTGTAAGCCACAGCATGAAAACTCATACTCTCTGTCTCTTTCTCTGACAGTCTGTAATTATAGCTATAAAGTGCTGACTGTTGGACTAAATACCAGAGAAGCCTCGCACACACACTGAAAATAAAACCAGCAAAACACAAAGCACGCTGGGAAGACTGTGTGTGTGTGTGTGTGTGTATGCGTGCACATACATGTGTGTGCGGTCAGTCAATGACAGGGTGCGTGAGTCGTTTTTAGAATAAGAAAAATAAAATGGAACGATCAGACACAGAGAGCGCATACCATTTCTGTCTCGTTGACTCGTGCAGCTTCTGATTCCTTCTCTCAATCCCTCTTTCCGGTCTTCCTTCCTCTCCCATCTCTATCCTCTCTTCTCCTTTCCCCTCTTTCCTTTCTTCTTCCCTTCTTTCTGTCTTTCTGTCCTTCTTTGTAATTCCCTCCCCACCTTTCCAAAAGATACAGTTTCTTCTGTTGGATTCCATTGTAAACATTTGTCTTCTTGTCATGTGGCGGAAAAAGTATTTGGTGTAGAAGTATTAAAGTTGCAGACAGGATTTGAACCCACAACATGCTACCAAACAGCCTATTAACAAGCTTAGCTACTTAGACCTTCTGACGCACATAATCTCTAATAACTGGTGTCTTTGTGATACAGCACATTGTGATTGGCCAGGTGTGCAGAGATGATTCTTCACATACTTCCTTCACTTTTTATGTGTACAACAGTGCAACACTATGTATGCGATCTAGGAAAGACCTTGCGCCATTATCCCCATATTTGATATATGACAGTCGCTCTCTTCTGTCTGCTTGTGTTGAGCTCGTTTCATCAGTATTAGTACTTGCTCGACTCTAATGGAGGATTGTTGGAGAAGTTCAGGAATCCAAGTGAATTTGGAAAAGGTTCTCCTGTAGTGTTGCGTAACAGAGGCGGGCTGCCTCGCCACCTTTAACTACCTCCAACATCAGTTTGAGCATGGACAGACAGAAACTGAATGTCTGCTCAATAATTCATCTGCTCCCGTTTGTGCCCCATGCAAAGACATCAGTCTGACATCTGTAGACAGATGGCTAGCCAGCGTTCCCAGCACGTAAAGTCAGAGTGAACAAAGCAGAATCCACACACTGTTCAATCTCGTAACCAGAGAAGATTCCTCTTCAACGGACAAAAACAAAGAACGAGAGATCAGTTAGCGGCCCTTTTCCAGTTGATCCCTCTCATAGATGCTCTTGTATTGCATGTGGTAACTGCTGACCGGAGCCTGTCAGAGTCAACTGTGGCTGGTGCGCACAGTTTCAGAGGCTGCCATGGCTCAAGGCAAGTCACGCACCTAGCTATCATCTCCATTACTTTTGGACTGAAAATAACCTTGGCGTGCACAATGCAAAGCATTGACTTTACTGATGTATTTTATATGTAATCGCCCTGGCAGGTCTGTGTCAATTATGCGTCCGCTGAACAATTTCCTGGGGTACACCCTACATCATTGGGATTTTGGACCAATTTTGTTTAATGAGAAATGCCAGTTGCATTATGGGAAATGCAGGATCCAGTGTTTTTTGAGCTTGACCCATACCCAAAAGTCCCAAAAGATATTTATATATACCTTAACTTCATCAAAGTGCAGTGCTAGGTCACTGTAACCCTTTCATTATACTAGAATATGCTAGTACAGTAGCAGATACCCACTTAGCTTACTTTATGGAAAGAAAACCCGGGGAGCATGTTTCAGCTATTCAGAAAAGACTGATGGAGGAAATTACATTGAGCAACGAAGGCTAGTGAAACAGAAGCTAACAGAGGACTTCTTTCTGTCCATACTCACAAGGCACATACTGAAATACACAACACAATAGAAGATTCATTCCCAGTAGCATGTATGACAGAAAACCTATAACACCGACACTAATATAGTAAGTTTTGACCCTGGTAGAAACCTGAAACAAGAACATCGGAACAGAGAGTGAGTCCTTCACTCTCACCTTCTTCCTCACTTCTTCCTCTTCCTCCCCCGGGACGATCCGCCCATTCCCGACACAGCTCAGAGCTCTCCTCGTGGGACAGGCAACAGCACGCGTAAAACAGCAAGCGCCGCAGGAGGGAGGAGGCATGGCTGGCGACCCCCGCCGCCACGACATCTCTGCCGCAACTGCGGCCGTCCGCCAGCCTCCACGGGCGGCGGGAGGAGGGCCGCTCATGCCGACACCACTTGGTTCTGGAGCGGGCGCATGCTTTCAAAATAGCCGCCGTGCAGTCCATGGCTGGCTGGCTGGCTGGCTGGCAGTGGGGGTTCTGATTGGCTCAGAGTGGCTCCATGTCGAGGGCGGAGTCAACGAATCAGAGAGCTGCTATAGCCCCAGAAAACACCGTGATGAAGGACAGCAAGGTTCTTTAACTTGTTTGTTGAACTGCTGTTGTGCTGTCCGTCCTCTCCATTAAGCTATCTTGCTGAAAATGTGAATGCGCATGATGACATCACTATCCAGTCCGCTTTCTTTTGGGGTCCTGAGCTCCTCCTCCTCCTCCAGATCACACAAAGGAGAGAGGCAGAGAAAGATGAAGGAGGTGGGAATGAAGAGATAAGAGGATAAGAGGAAAAAGAAGAAGAAAAAAAACCCACTAGCGGTACTCCAACTTCTGAAGCAGAAGGACTGCAGTTGATAAGCAGGATAGTCAAACATGCAAGCACTGTGGCAATAACCAAACTCCTCCAACGTTCAGTACAAGTACGTTGCTGCTTTCAGAGGTGAAACCAGAATCCTTTGAAACTATATCGCGACCCACAGCAGATCTGGACGATGTAATCCACTGGTCATTGTCCTCTTTTGCCAATAAAATGCAATGCCTTTCATTCACAGGTAGAGCCTCCTCAAAACCAGGCGAGGAGAGAAAACAACAACTCAAAGCATGAGGGGGAACGAGTCAATCTCCTCCCAGATGATATCCCTTTTGGTCAGAAGCACGATAAGTAAAGTTTCTAAGTGTTAGAGGAGTTTTTCTTTCAGCAGCGGAGCCTCCATATCTGGACTGAAAGACGACCTGCCTCGTCTGGCTGCACCGCAAATCAAAACCTCCCCCCTCCTCCAACCCGAAAAACACACACACACACACACACACACACACACACACACACACACACACACACACACACACACACACACAGGGGGGAAAGGGAACGACTGCAGGAGGAGCTGAACGGAGAGAGTTTCGAAAGTCGGTCCTCTTTCTTCTAACAGAGGAGAAACACAGGCGGGGAGAGAGAGAGAGACTGGAGGAAGACTTGGATGAAGGTCGGCAGAGGAAAGAAATGCTGCAATTAAAGTGAAACTCCTTTTCCAAGAACAGAAGAGCGTCTGACCACAAATCACAGAGAAGATGGGAAAATTGTAATTCACTGAAGTCCAGAAAATGTGAAAAATGTAGAAAGAAAAGCACGAAACAAAGAGTTCAATTGAGTCAGTTAAATGGTGTTTAGATGTTCCCCTGATGTTTCTAAAAAAAAAATTTAAAAATCATTCTGGAATCAACAGAAAAAAACTTTTCGATGAAAAGAGGAAAGGGAGAAAGATAGGGTCAGAGGTGAAGACCTAAAGAAAGAGTTGGACTCTCTCTGGGAAAAAAAGATAAGAAGTAAGAGGAGAAGCAACAAAGCTGACCCACAAAGACAGAGAGAAGTAACTGCATTGCCATCGCGTTGCATTGCTAATGTAGGGGAACGCAAATGCAATATCAAAATGTGTTCTTCCAGGTTTCTAGTGCATTTAAACTAGTTTACTACTACTATTCATATTCATATTGAGCTTCATAGCGAGTTTCAGCTCATTGTTTAGCCGCCCCGGCCCGCAACTTCATTGTTTTGGTTCACTCTCACAGTTCTCATAGCGCTGTTTTCAGACACAAAGCTACGGAGCCAGATGTTTACCTCAGGAGTCGGCAGAGACTAGCATTCGCTTGAGGTCGTGTGTCCAGACAAATGAATGCTAATGTTGCTCCGCAACTGCTGGGTGTGTAAATAAGCAACAGGTTTAACTACTTAGAATGGTGGTGATGTGTCTATGGTGCGTTCACAACTGGTGTCGAGCTGGCGTACATAACAAATGTAATTATGTGTTTCAATTACAGATAACGGTAGCGCAAATAAATGTAGCTTCAGTTTTAGCCGAGGCTAGCTAGCTTCCACCTGGTTGGCGCTCTTGCTTTAGCCGTCTAGTTAGCTGCCTCTCCGTGACAGAGTGCCGCAAGTTTAACGGCGGCATCTAGAGTCCGCAGATTACCAGACCAGAGTGCAGTGCAGAGCGCAAGAATGCAGCAGCTACGCAGCAGTGGTGGCGGAGCAGTTGCTTCAGTGTTTTGCCTTCATGGGGGAGGGAGACGATGAGGGAGGGAGAGGTGAAGGATTGACAAAGTGAAATCAGAGCTCGTGTGTGTACGTGGGCATGTTGTACTGACTTTAAGATGTTGCCTTGACTCACAATGTTTCTGTTTTGACAGAGAGCGGGCGCCAAAGAGACAGAGAGAGAGAGAGAGTCGGAGAGAGACTCCACATGGTAATGTTTAGTAAAAGTGTGTCAAATCAACCCTGAGGAGGAAGAAGAGGAGGAGCGGCAGTGGAGGGAAGGAGAGGACAGGACAGGAGAGGGAGGTTGGGTTACGTTTCTGTGTTTTCTCTCTCACTAAGGCACAGAGGGACGATCAAATGCAGGGTCAAAGGTCACCCCCCTTCTGATGCCAGACACAGTGTAACAGGTCACAGCTGTGTGTGTGTGTGTGTGTGTGTGTGTGTGTGTGTGTGTGTGTGTGTGTATGACAGAGCGAGAGAGAGAGGGAAAAGAAAAACAAAGAAGAAAAGAAAAGAAAGAGAAACCATTCCAGTGCTGGTTATTGTGGTTTCTCCTTCATTCTGTCTTCCCTTTCAACCAGTGGACTCCATTATTTAGCCAACGCTTTTATCCAAAGCCACTTGCAAAAAGTGCATTCAACCATGTGTCCATATCTCTTCAACTTTTCCTACTGTGCACGCTACATCAAATACTTTAACTCTTTAAGCCCCTTTAAATCAAGCCCCGTCATACATCTTTACAAGTGTGTTTTGTAGTCTCTTTACTATGTTTCTAAGTCCTGATTGGTGCATAGGAACTACTTTTCATAGGAAGCAGTGTGTTCATGGAGGATCACATCACTGATAGTGAGAAGCTGGCTGAGAAAATGTCGACTGTAGAGTCATGATCCACGTAGTCCAGTTTAAGAAATAGATCCGTGAGTGCGGAGGCCCATCAGACACCGAAGCCCTTGTGTGGCACCCTGCGCGTTTTAGTGGCGCAAGATTATGCCCAGGATTATTATTATCTTAGATTTTGTCATTACCTTGGTCCCCCCACCATTATTTCTCTGGTTAGTATCATTTAAAACGCTTTGTGTCACGTCTAACGAGTGGAAATCTCACCTGTAGGGCGCTTTTGCCAGTAGATGGCGGTAGCGGCTTTGGTACGTGAGTGACTGGCTGTAAATCCTTGTTTAGAATGAGGAAGTAAGCCCCAGTCGTAACAGCGGACAGTCCGGATAACAGCAGAGGAGGCCGCTACTTATCCAAAACTGTCTTTTTGATTGTATTTGCAGGTGAGAGAAATGCACAAACGCCACATTCGTGTATGTTAAGTTTGTCCTCACTTGCGGTGCCATGTTTGTATGTTCATAAAGAATATAGGGCGGCTAACTACCGCTAGCTTCAATAGCCAATCTAGGTCGAGCATGCTAGCGAGTAGTCTTTTGTTGGTGAGTAGGCTGCACATTTCCTATTTTGTGTTAATAATTCATTCAGTTTTAGGACAGTTCTAGTTGCATTGTTTACTGAATTATTACTGCGACTGCTGTAAATCCGTTTAGAATGAGGAAGTAAGTCCCAGTCGTAACAGTGGACAGTCCAGATAACAGCAGAGGAGGCCGCTACTTATCCAAAACTGTCTTTTTGATTGTATTTGCAGTACAATAAAGTACTCTGACACCTGGATGGACATTGTCATCATTCAGGGTGCGTGTGAGTGCACCACGCTGAATATCGTCAGACAGATAGATACTGTCGATGGATAGGTGGTCCTACCGGTTCTTTTTGTCAGGCGAAGGTTGAGGAGGGGAGAAGAGGGAAGCGAACGAGTGAATCCCTCCATCATCCTGACCTCTGACCCCTCTGACTCTATGCTACTGCCACCTGTTGAAAGGGAGAGAGAGAGGGGATCAGACAGAGTTGGGAGATAGACAAGAACAAATCTGCAACGTGCCGCCGAAACAACAGGAAATCCTTATGAGCATGACACAGGGTGATAGGGTCCCCAAGACATGTAATGACACCCATAATAACACGTAGAGGTACTGACCGCTGTTGTTCTTGCGGCTTTTGCCTCCCAGCAGCATCTTCAGGCTGTTTCGGAACATGGCGGCTCACGACGACAGGTCTCACACACACACACACACACACACACTTCCTGTCAATACACCCTGGTGGGAGAGAGAGAGAGAGAGAGTCAGTGAATTATTAGCATTCATTCCTTTCCAGCTGACTGGTAACGTCCAATCATATTCATGCAGGTGTACAGCTTCTGCCGTTACGACCTGACACCTCTCACTATTCCTCTTGAACTTCAGGTGCGTTGCCCTTGTATGTGTTAATTATCCGAGGATAGAGCTCTGCAGGAATGGGTCTTAAAACCTGCGAATGAGTTAGCATTTTTGCACTTCCCGGTTCGCTCGTCTCGAAGTCAATGGGTTCCTTGATTCTGACAATGGAAAAATCCCATTGGCTTTTTGTCGAGGGAGCCGGGGTTGATGGCAACTTCCGGGTAGGCCTACAAAAATACGTCCTCCCTGCAGAATCCTTCCTTAAAGAGCAGAGCCTTATCCGCCAAATCCAACTGTATAACCATTTGTTAGAAATGCTCAGTGTGCCAGAGGTGGTGGGCCGTGTTAGGTGGTAGTCACTACGTTACCAACCTTCTACAACCGAACCAAAGAACTCGGCTGTGCAACTTTCTGATGTGACCAGGCCTTTGGTAATTATCATAAGTTTGAATTCAACCCACATTCCAGCTAACAATTATTGTCATTATCGATTCACCTACTGATTACTTTCACGATTCATTTCGTCACATAAAATGTGGAAAAAATGCTCATGAGCAGAGCCCAAAGTGACGTCTGCAAACTGCGTCTTTTGTCCAAAACAAAAGACTCATTCATTTACTGTCATAACTGACACAGACGAGCAGCCAAATCCTCACATTTAAGACGCTGGTGCCAGCAAACGTTTATCATTTTTGCTTGAAAAACGCTTGAAATAGTTGGAAATTCCTTTTCTTTCGATCGACTAATCGATCGGTGGTTGCAGCTCTGAACCGGATGAAGGAATGGTCTACACAGAAGCTACAGAGGCACCGTGTGTTTGCGTGTGTGTGACCGGGCTTGTTTTAAATTCACACTTTATGAGTGTTCTGCAGTTCAGTCACTGACTCTGCAGAACATCTCATTTGTCCAACCAGCAGTAGAATTATTACTCACACACACACACACACACACAAACACACAAGCACACACAAACACACACAAACACACACAAACACACACAAACACACATACACCCCACCCCCTCTTCTTTTACTACAGTGTGACTTTTGAACACACCCCAACTTGCTGGCTGGTAAAGTTGTTGCTAGGCAACCATCTGCCGTTGCTAAGCAATCCATTAATGAGAATACATATTAGAATATATCTCTGGTCGCCTGCTGGTGTATGCTTCGGTGTGTGTGTGTGTGCTGCAGGACTTCATATACGCATCACTATAACAACAACTGACCAAAAGGTGATTTAATGGGAGAAACAAAGAGGTTCCATGTGACTCTTTACACTCCACTTCCAATCACATCTTTGACTTCACACTCAGTCACACTCAGGAAAGGTGCACAATGCCTGTCATGTTGATTTCATCTCCAAATTAATAGAGCCGTCACATAATAGAGCTGATTTTAATTTGGTATTTAACAGAAAACATGTTTTTCTGTTTGTGTGTGTGAGTGTGTGTTTGTGCACTGAGATTGAAACGATCAGAGTCAGAGCAGTGAACAGATGGCAGATTAAAATAGTACAGGCAGAGTCACTTCCTTGTTTCTAATTCACACAGAGAGATGTCAACACGCAAACGCGTGTGCACATACATACACACACACACACACACACACACACACACATTTTAGTAGTTTTATTAATGTTTGCCTTTTTAAACGGAGTACTAAATGACACAAACTGTCTGTCAACTGGGTGTTTTGTGTTTTGGTCTCCGGTGCGACCAATTAAGCAGTTAGCGGCGTCTCCTCTAAATGAATGCAGACACGGCGCAGCATGTAACTATTTTAGTGGTGGGGGGGGGGGGGGGGTTTGCATCCATGGCACCTGCAGAGTGAGTTTTCTACACGGAATATATATAACATATACGCCGCAATATGTTGTTTATTAGGCAGCAGCCAAGAGGCCGACCCTGAAGGCTAGCTAAATAATGTTTCTTGTGGTGCGTTAGTGCGTCAGCGAAATAAATGAAATTTCTTTCATTTGTTTGTTAGAATATACTCACCGAAACATAAACCTTTCTATGCAACATTTTAAAACGACAAAGATTTATTTCCCCATGTTTTAAACTCCTTTTTCCACTCTGGATGAAACGGTACGTTTTACCCTTTGGCACATTAGCTGACTAATGTTTAAGGTTCGCGCAACGTTAGCTAATGTTAAAATGCTCACCAGTGCCAGTGTTTCAACACTTTAAAGCCAGTTTACTATTATCACATATGAGAAGCTGGAACCTGTGAATTATTTGTCATATTTGCACAAAAAGATAACAATCGCTTATCAGAATGGTTGCCTATGTCCTGTAGATCAACTAATCAATGAATCTACTAATCTTTTCAGCTCTAATGCATATATACATATATATATATAATTTTCATAGAAGTTACAATACTGTCACCTGTGACAAGGAGTTAAAACATCACTAACATAATCCTATTTACTTCAAGTTCGAACAAATTCCAACTAAAAGGCAATTCCTTAATTAGGACGCAAGCCAGAAAACATAATGCGTGGCGCATTCATTATACCTAGGAAAATAACTCTATATAATTATAATTACAGTAAGATGTAAGTCTATGGGGAAAAGTATTTTTGGGCCAGTGTGGAAGATGAGACGGACCCGGAAGTTGTAATTACCCCGTTTGGCCACTATGTCAACAGTCAGCTGTCAACTATGCACTTCCTGGGGGTTTGATCCCCGCAGATGAAGAATAATATACAGTAACTGTAACTAATACGATTCAAACTCTTCAGAGGGCTGCAGAGAGCTCGAGTTAACCCTTGCTTAAAAAGTGGATTCCAGGATTTAGTTACTCGTTTACTACAGAGACTTAGTAAAAGAAGATCCGTCTGTCTTTAAGAAGATCATAAGGAAGATCTCATTTGGATTGCCAGAGGGTAGGTGTACAGCGTGTTAATCATGTGCAGAAAAAGAAAAGAAACCTGGTCACATAGTCGCGTTGCAAGTGTGTACAAGAGAGTGTAAATGTGTGAAAGAGACATGCAGGTAATGTAAGAGATCCCAGTCGCAACAACATTTCTTGCTCGAGGTTTTAGTGAGAGATACGTCTCCTCCTCAGCTTTATTTTTATGTCAAACGTACAGATGATCCTTCAGCCGATCAAGGTCCCTGATCCTGGATCATTCTGCATAGCCCAAATCCATGAAACACAAATAGAGATGAGCTGAAAACCAATTCCAAACTTCACCTCCCTCTCTCTAATTAAGTCCATTACTCATTGGCAGAGTCACCCACCAGAGCAGAAAATTACTATTCTACTACACACACACACACACACACACACTCAAATTACTGAGAGAAATGTTGAGAAAAAAAAATCGTTTCGTGTCTGTGTGACTGTGAGAGAGACAGAGTGAGTTAAAGTGAGTGTGTGTGTGTGTGTGTGTGTGCGTATTCAAAGAGTGTGACACGACTGTGCCGCACATCTCTCAGAGCTAAAAGACACCGGGTGTTCACATTTTGACCTCTGCCCCCCTCTGTCGACCACTGGCCATTACAGCAGCTACTGTGTTTGGGTTGTTTGCACACCGATGCTTCTGCCTGCTCCACCTCTTCAACAGTCGACCAAAACAACGGCAAAGGAGAAGTGCAGTTTTACCGGCTGCCAGAGAAGCTGCCATTACACGCAGCCGCTAGGCACCAGTTGTGGCTATTTACAGCACCCATTTAAAGCGGCCGTACTATGAATTCATCACCAAGTACCTGTAAACCATCATCGGCAGCGGTAACTCTAATCCTAATCATCTAACATGAGAGAGGTGATGAAGGATTCCTTTATGGAGCGCATGTTGAACATCGGACTCACAGGGCTATGATGGCTACAATGTCAATAGAAAGAATGATCAATTTCATCTCTCATTGATCAGTATTTAACCTGAACTTTACTAATATGTATTTCAATGAAATCTCAATTTCCATTCTCCATTGCTCACTACATTTCAATTGCGAGTGTGTTGCGTGCCTTGTGTGTGTGTGTGTGTGTGTGTGTGTGTGTGTGTGTGTGTGTGTGTGTGTCTGAGAGAGAGATGACAGCACAAGGAACAACCCCACCGATGCTGTCAGTAAGCAACACTTCACATCTGTCTTTAAACTAATTCTTGACATAGTAAAACACACAACTTATTTAACAGGACAAGCGGCCTGTCTCCGCAGCAGACGTCTCAAAACCTGGGCGAACAAGACCTCGACTGTCTGCGCGCCTAGTCTAGGAATCAGCCCAGTTCCCGGTCTGAGAAAGGCCGTCATCCTGCTCTTCAGGCGGGGACGTGCACGCAGCTCGGCCTGTGCGCAATGTGTGTCAGTGTGCTAATCCGCGATGACGAGCGAGCGGGAGTGATGGGGTTGGGTTTAAAAACCAAGGCTGCATCTAGACACGCGCAGGCAGGCACACACACACACACACACACACACACACACACACGTATGCATGACTGAACCGCAGCACATACATTCATATGACAGGCATGTGTCCGCAACACTTTTTATGTAAATGCGGCTGAAGACAAAGTAGACAGTGGCTGGGAAAATAGAGCAAGACTCCTTTGTGTCTGGCTGAGAGAGAGAGAGAGAGACTCTAATGAATTAAAAGCAAAATACCATAAAACTATTTAACTACCATTAATTCTATGCTCTAAATGGTGCTTTTCATTCCATATTCACACATTTCCATTTCCACCTTTTCAATGACTGTTGTTTTTCTATCCACAATATATACATGCTAGGTAGAAGTTCATTCGCGCATTTTTTTAAAGCAGCAATAAGTAACTTTTTGACCAGCAGAATAAGATGTAAACACTGACATATTACCATAGAACATTTGTATGGCTGACGTGTTAGCAAACAATTGCCTATTCACACGCACCAGCAGACATGGAACAACATTAGCGTTCGTCTGAAATCGTGTTTCCGTCCACCTCACAACTGTAAGTCCAATCGCCAAATGCTCCACTTTTTCACCAGCTAGCCGCTAGCTTTAGGTAGCGTACAGTCGCCGAAAGGTTGGTCATCTCAGTAATTTGAGGTACTTCATTAATTCACTTATTTAATGTATTCATTTATATCTACGGACTATATCACAGTGCATCATATATATGCACTGTGAGCAACTGGGAATTTAACTATACAAAAACTGTGAAAAAAAAAAAAGAGGCATAAAATAAATGACCCCAAGAACAGGAAAACAAAGCAAATTAGAGAGAGATGTGGGAAATGAAGAAACTGATCTGAGTCACTCGTGGCAGTCTGCAGCCAGTAAATGTGACTCAGCACTGACGCGGTGAGAAGCTCATTCATATGAGTGTTTGTCTTCGTGTGTGTGAAGGAGCGAGAGAGAGAGAGAGACACACACACACACCATCTGTCGGCAGTTACTGCTCCATCTGACCTCCTCTAAGTTTTTCTGTCTTAAACACGAAAAAACAAAACAAAAGAGCAACATAAAAGAGCCAGCGCTTAGCTTGATGCTACTGCTACTAGCATAGCTACCTGTTGATGCTACAAAAAGGAAACCTCTCTCATCTTCAAATTACAATTCTCTGTACGATTGTTCCTGAAACAAAAGTATTACCACGTAGTTCATTTGTCCAGCAGAACTGAACCGGCCGCTAACGTCAAATCGGTATATTCTGTTTTAGGTTTAATCCTCATTATTCCGGCGTGAACAAGCCAGGTTGCGACCCAAACGTAAGCCAAACGGCGTGTTAGCTCATTTACGGGGGAGAAAAGTGGGCCCATTTTATTTCAACAACAGCACACGCGTAGACAGCACAGATGGACGACCCGATTACTGCCCGGCACGCTTTTTTAATATTACCATCTGACATACCATTGTAATTAGGCTACAACGTAAACCGCTAAGCTGTGATTATATATCAAATGATCTACGACATGTGCTCATATGGATTTATTGTCACTATTTAAAACACAGTAACTCAGTCACTTAAAACAACTCTTTAAACTCACTGCAAAAAGTATATTAAAAAAAACCTGTTTGGACCACACCAATAATTTGTGTAGGCTATCATTCACAAGTAGGTGTAAACATTTTGACTTGATTCACTGTGAAACAAACACAATTCCAATGAAAAACATCTTTCATGGAAACATGACTATGAAACAGACTACGTTTTATGATTCATTATATACCTATCTATTATATTCATATCAATCTTTTGACTGATTTTGTTGTAAATAAATATATAAATCTTACACCCTTAAAATCAGGAGGGCTTCACGACCCCCCATGGAGCTTAGGTTTTATCAGATTCTAAGTCATACCTCTGTCCCCAAGAGTCATGTCAGCTTGGTTTAGGAGGTATGCCTGTTTTTGCGGGTGTTCTAACGAACGGTGATGGTGCACTTGTGCTGATGGCCGCATTGTAATCCTCCCCTCACAGGCCTGAATCACACAATGAGTCTGTGAACCGTTAGTCATGCTTACGGTCGAGGTCTGGCCTTCTTGCTCGGCCACACATTCTTCTCCTATACTCTTCCCCCTGCTGAAACTGACTTCTACCACTTTTTGACCGACTCGCCCATCTGCTGGTGTTCACTTCAGTATCTCTGTGGCTATTAATTCATTCTATTTTAAAGCAAGCTTTAAAAAAACCCATAAAACTATCAAATATCACCCTTTCACCTTCTTAATACTGTTATGTTCTACATAGAATGAACAATTTCAAAACTGGGTACCACTTTCTAACAAGGCGCCCTTCATGAAGGCTTTATGAGTTGTAACTAAAGATTTAATCATGGTTAATAAATCATTACCAAGGCTTTCTACATGAGTCTTCTACCAAAAGATATTCCCTTCCCTGATGATGGTAGTGAGTGCTGTCTATATATTGACCTTCCACATAGGATTTCTGGGTAATATAATCAATTAGCTCTTGCCGCCATTTGGTGCCGCCACCGGGCAAAGATGCCTTGTGTAGCATTGCTAGCAGCATGGATGGATAGCCATGAAAGTTGGTGCAGATATCCATGGTGCCCAGAGGATGAAACCTCGTGACTCTGGTGATCCCCCGACCTTGGGTTTAGTTGTAATTTGCAAGTGTTAGCACGTTAGCATAGCATAACAAACTAAACTGTGATGATGGACGTGGCAAACACTATCTGCTGCACATCAGCATGTTACCATTGTCACTGTGCGCATGTTAGCATTTAGCTCAAAGCACTTAGTCTTGTTGAAGTTGGTCTGTAGCTGCAGCAACTACAATCTGCAGGAGTAACTTCAGTGGACTCCTAATTTAAGAATGCAAATGAACAGCTACTGCAGCTCTGGAGGCAAAATGCTGTTGAACAACATGCAAACTCAATTCAAATTCTGCTACCTGTTCTACCTGCTCCCACATAAAATCTGTTATCTGCACGTGTCTGTGCAGCAGTCCCTTGCTCCAGCAACTTCACTAGTTCCTCAAGGGGATTCCCAGATGATCCAAGGCATGCTGGGAGATGCTGTCCACCCTGCTGCTCCTGTAGGTCAAACCCGGGTTTTGCGCAGGCTGATTGCCCCCTCTTCCTCCACACCTCAGAGGGAGTTCCCCCTTTTAACAAACCCACACAAAGAGTCGATGCTTGCTATGAGCAGAGGAAATGGCCAGTATCGTTCACACAACCCATTCAGACACACACACATTAAACCCAAAGCACACATACAGTGCTGGTTTGTTTGACTAGACTCAGCTGTGTGTCTGCATGTGTGTTTGTTATTAGCAATAGCTGAGTGCAGACACACACACACACACACACACACACACACTCTACCAGACTCTTATCTTTCTCCCCCAGAGAAGCCAATCCTGACTTCCTGTAAACGCTCAGGACTCCCTCAGCTTGCCCACACACAGGAAGGGAGTGTGTGTGTGTGTGTGTGTGTGTCAAAAAAACTTCCTGTAGATAGACAAACAAAGGGCCCACTGATATGCTCACCTTTTACCCTGTCTTCAAGCTGTAAGCCTTCACACTCTTTAAAGTCATTTAAAGCTTCACAAGGTAACCTCCCACTGGTGCCCCCCAGTGGCTGCAAGCGGAAACTGTTTACAGTTTGAGGACTGGGGGGGGGGGGGGGGGATATCACCTGCGTGGAGACGGTGAGAAAACTAAATGACACTTTGAGAGTGGGGGTTTCACTTGGATGTTGTGGTAAACCGAACCCGCCTCCATTTACATGTACTTCAGTTTGTGGTTTCCTGCATTTCCCAGAATGAATTTCAAAAAGCCTCACAGAGGAGGAGGCACCGGCTTGCCTCCACTTACTAAGGCTGTGTTGATCCATTGTGAACTGTATTAAGCTAAATTTGGGACTAATAATTCATATATTGCACTACGCTGTCATTTTTATTCTACTGTTTGATTTGTCTCATTAGCTTATTTATATTTTAGCTTATTTTTATCTTCTATTTCAGTGAATTTTACAAAATTATAAAATCAGATGGATAAAAAAAAGGGGGATCAAATACACCCCTTTGTTCCACTACAAGGCTTACCAGCACATACATGTTTACTATAGCTCACATTTAATGATAATAGCTGCATTACTGTGATACTGTACTTTTTCATTATTCTAATCATTACATTCAAATAAGGAATTACATTTAGTGGTGAATGCTGTGGTGATAATGACAAACGTCTGGTGAGTCACATCTGACAATTAAAGCTGAAGATATCATCTAATTTGATCCCGTTAACAGCTCTCGGTCTGTTCGTTAGCCGCTGAGCTAATGTTAGCTAACGTAGACTACTGCTCGTGCACAGATCCCTCGCTAAAGTGATTAAGATATAGATGCGATCTTCTTAAAAGCGCAATTGAGTGATTCCGACTGTTTACTATCTGCTAGCGTTAGCTGTCGGTCAGCGCTCAACCCCACTCGACTGCTAGCTACAACGCAGCGGGCTAGATCACAACGTGCGCAGTCAGCTAATGCCAGTCGAAATGGTTCTTTGGCTGAGCATACAAACACTGGTTAGCAGTGCACGATTACGCAGCAACAGCCAACAGTTCATGCTATGCTTTGGCTAACTCGTGAAATAAATATTAATGCAGCTGATAAAATCTAGAAAGCCTGTTACTCTGCCCTTGATTTTATGAATTGGGTGTAGGGAGTTTGTAGTGATGGGACATTTTATGTTTTTTAAGGGGACATTATTGCCATGGCACGATCTGGCTGAAAACCCTGATACTGGGTCTGGACCTCCAAATATATCGAAGTTTTGAGTAAAAAAGTGTGGTGCACCTTTTGGCCTTAAAGAGGGCACGGCCCACTAACAGGATCTGGTGGTATTGAGTGGAAGTAAATCAATTCAAGCTTCAGCGAGGCGTTGATGTAGAGTACAGTCTGCACTGTCATAAATTTTGGGCTGCATGCAGAAGGTTCACCGTTCTGACATATGATAGCAACAGTCTGCGGTTGTGTGTGGCCCCCTGTCCTCTGTAACTTTTGCAGTGCGTTAAAATCATTTTAACACTGGCCCGGCAAGCAGTGGACTGTTGCAGGGGTGCACAAAACCTCAGAGAAAAGAAGTTAAAAATCTCCTGAAACGGAAGCGTCCCGAGTGCTTCAACCTCATATGCATGTAGCGCTCGGCAGACAACAACCGGAGAAGGAGGAGCAGAGCAGGATCGGGGACCACAGCGCCCAGTGCGTCCAGTGAAAACACCAGTCAAGGCACTGCACCTGAAGCGGTCGGCAGACGACTGCAGGGATGAAATCATCTGGGTTAGATTGACAGGATAACATTATTAATTTTTCTGCTCTGAAAGTGTTTTATTTTCGTGATTAGCTTTGGCTTGCGTCACAGACCTTCTCTTCACGAAAGGAATCAATAAAGGAAGAAAAGCCACTATAATTAATTATGTTCGGTACAGCAAATCAAATGCCTTGTTTCAGCTTTATTCTTGTAAAGTGTGACAATGGCTGTATGGATGGTGGTTTTTCTCTAGGTGGGTCTGTCTGAGTCAAAATCCCAAGGCCGGTTTTTATTCCCGGGCCGTCCCTGGGCACGGTTGGCTGTACTCAGCTCTTACCAGCTGATTTAGCATGAGGAATCCGGAAGACAGTGCGCGAGAGAGGCCCTGTAAAAAACATAATCTAACCGGTAATATAATGTAGTGAGGCAGTATAATATTTCCAGTTGTGCCCTGTAACCATTTTCATAGACTCCATGATGGGTATATTACCCTCTGCAATACGGAAAGCTCAAAGGTTCATCAAGGGCACCAGTCAGGAGGTCCACACTCTATTCTCACTCTCGCCATATGGAAAATGATACCGGGGCATTAAATCATGCACTGCCCATTTCCGAGACAGTTTCTTCCCACAGGAAGTCCGAATTGTGCTAACTCAGGCACTGATGGCTTACTTTCACAACTACTTTGTCAGATATATCCTATCGAGATGGGAGTGAATCAGCCAGACAGGTTTTGGAGAGTGTATTTATTTTGGCAGGTGAATGTAAAAAGAATGATTACACAATGAGCAACATTGCCACGGCGCTGAAACCGAGTCCTTGTGTTTTGTATTCCTTTAATTAGCACTAGTGATGCCATGTGAGTGATCTAATTAAACTAATGACTGACATGGTGGGGGGGGGGGTCTTATAATCAGAGCAGTGTTAAACCCAGACTACGAGCTACAGGGTTAGGCAGATTAACATGGGATTACACCCATCTGCACCGCCACTGTCTAGGAAAAGACGCCAGAGAGGAGACAAAATATGACAAAGAAACAACTCGGTCCGAGTGATGCGCTTCTGCACAAATACCACATACCCCTACTCTACTACTCATGGCTGAATAAAAGTATGGCACTGCCAACTGTGGATTTTGGGGGATTTTTTTGTAAGTACAATAACCAATTTTACCAATTATTTGCCACATTGTTTTATATATATATACACACTTTTGTATTTTTACATTGTGTCCCCCCACTTCTGAAACCAAACCTAGACCTTTGAATAGAGAGATAGCTACATATCTATTTATCAGCTACATAGATAGATAGATAGATAGATAGATAGACTGCCTATACAGCCAGTAAACACACACTCGGAGCCAGCAGAATGATATAGATTAATAATGGACCCAGTGTTGTGGGAGATAATCCCGTCATTGCCGCACAATGGATTTATGTTTCCTGCCAAAACAACTGTTGACCACCAGCTGGCTCAAACAGACGTCCAGCCCGGTACAGGCAGGGGGGGTTGACCAATATGTTGGAGAAAACGGGGCAAGAAAAGGGAACGGCAGCACAGCAAGAGAAGGGGCGGGAGAAGCAAAATCCTTTTCCACACACCTACAGAAAACGCAGTTGCTCGTGAGGGTTACCCGCCAACAGCCTACAACCACACTCCCTTTCCTTTAGTCTGTATTGTCATTTCCTACTTTTTTCCCCCCCCTCCACTCTTCCCAGTGCAAGGGTGTGCTGGTGCCTGGCTTACAATCATCACTTGGAATGACCAAGCACCGTGTCAGGTGCAGGCTGTGCAGCTGTGACTGTAAGCTCACCACGACCATATGGAACCATAGGTGTTTCTTCTGTGGTGTATAAGGGGGGTTTTAATGTGATGTTTTGCCACCACCGCAATATCTCTGCTGTGGTGCGTTCAATATCTTCAAGTTATCATCACATCCATTACCAGGGACAATGTAATTATTAAAAAACAACAATATAATAATAATAATAATAATAATAATAATAAGTCTGAAAGATGATCATTATTAAGATTATTATATATGTTATTGGTTTATTTGACATTATGGCTGTGCTGGTAGCAGATGTTAGCCACCACACATACACACACATTTACACACACACTCACACACACACACAAACCATCTTACTACAATATCTATGTCTCGTTCCCTCGCGCTCACACACACACACACACACACACACACACACACAAGAGAGAGATACAAGGGAAACACAATGAAACACAATGAGCCTACCTTGAGTGTTTGTATTCCGGCGATGAGAATAACGTGTGTCCGGCAGATAATAGGTCGGTCACGGTCGGGCTAATATCAAGCCCTCGGTGTGTACTCCTCCGTAAAAATTCCCCGGTAAAAACCAACGGAGGCGTTGCGTGTGAGGCGGATTCCCACTCTTCCCAATTCCCCATTCATTGCCGGATATCAGTGTGCCCTTACCGACACACGGCCGGTGATATTATGACCATTATTCTCCTTCCCTCCGGTGAGCACGAGCTGACGTCTGAAGAGCTCCGGTGGCACGAGCCTCCTCCGGTCGACGGGAGGTGATGAATTATTCACGAGAGGGGCGTGGCCAATAAGCTCAGCGTTGCTTTTATGCGCGCGCTCGCGCTCGCGCGTGTGTGTGTGTGTGCCACAGACAACAACAGGATCCCTGGCTGCGGCCGAAGCAGCAGCTGTCGTGATGAAGCGGTCACGAAATGTAGGACGACATCTAGTGGTCAAAAGACAGTTTGCACCTAGAGACGCCGGAATCACAGCGAGGGCCGGTGCACAAGTGCTGTGTTATGTGTGTGTGTGTGTGTGTGTGTGTGGGGGGGGGGGCGGGTAGACTCAAATGTACAAAGGGGAATGAAACTGAGATATCATTAAAGGATAAGTCTGGTGATTCTATATTATATATTTTCTTCTCAACAGTCCCATTTTTTTTTTTAATTTAGAATCGTGAATTTGGCTGCTGAGCTTTTCAGAAAGAACTCCTGGGGGGGTTGAGGAGTGATGACCCCTGGCGAGGCTAATGTCACAGAAGCCAAACTGAAAAGCAAAACAGTGGACTGAGTAGGCAGCCTTGTAAAGTAACAATAGCAAATTCTGGTTAGCTAACATTAGCATCCTGTTTTGTAAAAGCTACCGTTTGATAAGGCAAAATGTTCATTGGTAACTTCAGTTTGCTAACACAAGGATCCCCATGTCATTACACAGCTTGGTGGCTTTCTGTCTGCACAGCTAACACATGTAGCCAAGTGGCAAAGCAGTGATCAGCATTAGCCACAAGATGCAACGGTGGAACTGAGGTCTGTAAGCCAATGGGAAGAGAGTAGCCCCCCCCCCCGCCCAGACAGTGAGGAGGGTCATTAGGAATGAGAGGGTAACAGTATTTTCTGCGTAAAAAAATATGTGACATGATTATATTTTCTACATATATGAAACAAAAAGCCACATAAAGAGTAATAGTTTGAGTATAATTAGCATTTTAACACAAAAGCGTGTAAGAACGAAAACAATCCAACTTGATTCTAACAATAAATGTTAGTCAGCTAATGTGTTGTTAAAGATGAGCTTGTTGTATATGATTTTTTTTTTTTTGGGGGGGGGGGGGGGGGGGGTTATTTCTATATCTTATGTCTATGTTTTGAATGCAGTATGAGTTTAGACACAAATCTAATTTACAAATTTACAAAAACCAAACACTGATACTAACAACACAAGAGAGGTTTATGTCTTCAGTTACTCCAGACGGTGTGTTACAATCTACTTTCTCCGGCTAACATAAATGTTAGCTTCTCCAACAAGCTAACTTCGCCTGCACTTCATGTAACGTCCACCGGGCTGACAAAAAAAACCTTACGCTATGCGTGACTGACTGCCTGCAGCCATTTTCTCCACGATATCCTGTGTGTATATAATGTATGATGTTATGTAAAAGCAGTTACTCCCAATAATGACAGACACACGTGTTTGCAGTTTCAAGCACTTTCACTTTCAGTTTTACTTGAAAACCATCAGGAGGAGCAGGTAGAGGTGCCAGGAAACGGCGGCTAAGAAACACCCAGGCGTGCCGGCTGATTGCTCAGTTGCATCGATTAGGCTAATGATGTCACAACGCCTGTATTGCTCGTAAGATCATCATTCATATATCATGTATTATGGAAACTACCTGTTGAACTACTACTACTACTTGACATCTGGAACAAAGCTGGACACAACACATAGAAGATTTTCATCTATGGACAAAAACATAGAAATAATTGCCTTTGCGTTTGCCATTAGGAGGGGTGAACGTTTTTACAAACACAGATCACGTTTTACTTTTGCAGAGCTCATCACGGTCAGAATGGCGTTTACCAGAGATGTTGCGACTCAGGGAGATTCTCAACAGATCAGTGTGGCTGATCCTTTCTTTACTGCACTTTCTTTGTCCACCTCAGCCTACAAGTACTGTTGTTGTTGCAGAGTGAAAAATGATTTGGGGGGTGAATATATACGGATTCGCCGAGCTAGGGCGTTATATAATCTCTTAGCTCTTCTCTCTCTGTTTTGTTAATGTCAATTCTGTGGGCAACTTGAGGATTTCGTAGCTACAGCTGTTACTTCAGTGTGTCAGGTACATATCTAATCAACATTTGGGTAAATATAAGTATCGGATCCTGACTCCGTATCAGCAGATACCCCAGATGAGAGGACTTGGGATCAGGCCCCCCAAAAAAAAAACTTGATTGGGACATCCCTAATGTTTATATCACACCCCCTAAAACCAGAAATTGAGAAAAGATGGTGTATTTGTTAAAAAAAGAACTCTGTATACTGCAAAACTGTAAAAAAAAAAAATAAAATAAAATAATAATCTAATGCTCTCAAGCAGAAACTCTGCAGTGAATGATTTGTCATGCTTGTGCTATATACTCTATGAAATTCATTTCAATGACAAAATTCTCGCAACCACTGAAAGATGTTAAATGCCTATGTTTGTTCTTCGTGTCAGTATTGCAGACGAGGCTGTGATTAATGGCTAATGCCGTAGGTGTGAGTAAGGTTTAAGGCGTGCCACGTCTCAGCTGTCACAACAGGGTAAATGTGCGCTCTTTCAAAGCTGTTGAAGTCGCCGGACACACTGACAGAGTAAGCGCCCATGTTGTCGATGAGCAGCCAGTCCCCCACGTGCAACTCAGGGATCCAGTAGCCGTCAGTGACCTTGTCGATGCAGTCGCAGGTGGGACCCCAGATAATAGACCGGTACCTCTGCTCGCTGCTCTCAACAGCCTGTGTGGAGCACAAACACGGAAATATAAAATCCACACTCACATTCTCGCACAATCTACGTGTTGCCAAATTGTAAGCGATGGCCTCCGACATGCTGTGAAACATTTTAACAAACGGATCTATGACGGTGATATCGGGTTGGGTCATTGCGCTTAATTTAGAGCCCAGTATCTCAAAGCAATCCATGTCCATACGTAACAATTCCACACCTCAAGATTTATGTCCAATGCCAACGTTAAGAGCCAATACAGGAAGTGGTGTCTTCTTTAGGCATACAGTAGGCTTTCTGTTAACCATAACCACGATTTTTCCCTCACCATAACAAAGCACGTTAGCTGCTTCGCCCTGACCATACCTTAAACATACATTATTTGCCATAACCCACAAGCTTTAACTAAGTTTAACCATGTGGCCGGTCAGATACTGTGAAAAGTGAGGATTCTAAATCGTTGGCATTGGACGTAATCTGCTGTTTTGAAGAATCGTCCAATATTAACTTTCTGATGTGGTGACAGGGTTGATATTTACCCTGTGAAGGTATGGTTCAAGGTTGGAGTGAGCAGGATCGAACATAATGCAACTCAGGGAGCCATACACGCCATCATTAAGGTAGTACATCATCACTCTGTTTGGGCTGTTTTTCTCAACATCTGTAAAAAAAAATAAAAAAAATAAATAAATACATGCAAAATAATGAAAGTTACTAAGATGGCAACTAGATCTATCAAGCGTGTGAAGGTTTTTCTTTAAAAAGATGTTAAAAAAAAGAATCTGAAAATGATGATGAAAACAATGTGATCCTTTTCATCTGTGGTCCCTCGGCACAAAGTCAGTATAACCACACACTGCACGGCTATGACCTCTAGTTTGCGTTAATACTGGACAGGCGACATTTGTGTGGCTTCAAAGGACATATCTGAACATTACCGCAGCGTTGGTCCATGTCATCTTCGACGACTCTTTTGGCAATGACGTTCGCTGCCAGCGTGAAGGCTGATTCCACGTAGTACCGGCCCGGCTCTGCAATAATCTGCACCCCGCTGTCAGGCGGGAAGAATTCATCCAGGGCTCCATTAATGACTTCTGAAAACTAGGAGGGCAAACATAATAGGTAAATAGCATATTTCACAGGTATTAAACCTCTATTAATATGTCAGATGTGTGTTCTGGTGTGTTCCTATATGTATGTAGTATGAAATCCATGCAATTAGAGAGCCTGGATTAAAACCAAACGACAGAGTCTGATGTCTCCAACGTTGCATAAAAACTGTAGTCATGGTTCCTTGATATAGAGAAAACTTGATTATAAAGAAATCAGAGAACCACAAATGATGAAAATGACATAGGTACATTTGGACCTAGAATGCTTCACTGCTTTCCATGTTTGAAACATGAATCAGAAATATACTTTATTGATCCCCGGAGGAAATTATACAGTCCCGGTGCTCCCATTCAAGAGTAGAAGGTAGCATACATTTAGAAATAAGAGTATGTACAAAAATAAGATATAAAAAATAAGAAATAAAAAAATATACACATTTACAATATTTAAGTGAAAAAAGTGAAAAACAAATACAATAACAATATATATATATATATATATATATATATATAATATATACAGTGCTTAACAAATGTATTAGACCACCACCCAGTGTAAGGTGTTTGCCACCGCTGCCCTAAATTAACAGTATTGCTGATGACCAAAATATTTTTTGATGTCTCTGTAATGGTTAATCCACCAGTATGTGCAAGCCAAGCTCTTTAATCAAAATGATCTCTTTAATGCTAAAATAGAATTATTGTTGTTATCCATGAATTCTCAAATTTACTGTTTTACAAAAAAGCAGAAAAAAAATAGTAAAGCACGTTATTATTTTTTGATTGAGATGCCAAATGACAGTTATTTACTTGCATTCCTGAACAGAAACATTTGTTTTGTGGTTGCAAAGAATGCAAGTTGTTATCAGGGCCAAAGGAGGTCGTACAGAATATTAAGATTTCTGGTTAATATATGTGAATAAGGACTATTTAGGTGTTCCACTTTGTTATTTGCCATGAGGCACATAAGGACATAAGGACAATTCTTTTTTTTTCTCTGTATTCCTCAGACAAAAGAGACAAACCTCTTAACCTGCCACTACGAAAGTGCAAGAAACTGCATGGCAAATCGGTAGCAGTGAGTAAATGAAGGGGCAACGTCACATTCTGTGGACATAGAAGTGCCATCAGATGTGTCAAGGTGCCAGCAAACCTAACATTTCCTTCAAAACGTTACCTTTTCTAGTACGCATTTAGAGGTTCCTACAAAGTGTACATAGTCCTTAAAGGAAAAAAGGTAAAAGTTTATTCTAGATGTAGCAATTGTGTACATGTCCTACATAGTTTTTGAGTTTTGCTCCTTTTGTCAGTTCTTTGACCTGGATAATGGAAGTGCAGCATATCAATGAACGAGCACTGCGGCATTGTATATATATATATATATTTTTTTGTTTTTCATTTTACCTCCTCAAATTTGTATTCAAATTCCCCAATCGCAGAGAATCCTCCACCAATATCCAAGAGTCTCATCTGGAATCCCAACAAAGTCTAGGGGGAAAAAAAGACATCAAGCAATCAGTCACGTCATTCAAAATTCAAAGCCACTGTGTGTAATATTTGAACATTTTCTTGGGTGTCCCCCCCCAAAAAACAGCAGACAGTTGCGTCCACTGACTTGCAAATCATGACTAAAAAAATTGACAAAGGATTTGAATTGAATTCTTCAGTGTTCTGTTGCTAGAACAACGACTTACCGCTATGTCAAAGGCATATCGGGCAGCTGCTATGGCCTTCTTGAACGCCAAACTTCCAGTGCACCCGCTGCCCACATGAAAGCTGACCCCAATGACCTCTAAGCCCAGCTCTTCAGCGCGTTCCAGCAGCATACCGACTGACACCAGGCTGGCTCCAAACTTTGAACTGAGTTTGACCAGCGACTCGGAGTCATCCACTGCGATGCGGAGCACCAGCCTGGAAAGCGATTCAAAAAGCACTTGTCAATCAATCATCATGCCCGCTAAACATTCGGAGCAAAAATACTAGTAGCTTTTCACTTACTTGGCTTTGGCATGACAAAGGGATATTTTCAAGAGTTCCTCCTCGCTATCAAAAGTCATCGTGTCTATTCCATGAGCGCAGGCGTATTTGATGTGCGACAGCGGTTTGGTTGTGTGCGCGTAAATGATTTGATCAGGCGTCACTCCGAGGGACAGGGCCAGCTGAATCTCACCCTGCGTCAGACCAAAACATGTGTCAAACGAGCAGGCCGAGAAGGACACAACCTTTCTCAGAGAGCAGATTATCTTTTGGAATACTTCATCAGTACCTTGCTGGCACAGTCGAAGCCTGTGTCCAGAGCGCTCAGCATCTTCAGAACCGCCGGTGTGTTGTTGCACTTCACTGCATAGAACGGCTTGACTCGAGGTAAGTTCGTGAGCCACCTGAGGTGCCTCTTTAGCATACTATCTAGGTTTGCCACATAGAATGGCTCCTCGCTGTCCTGAACGAACAAAGCAAAGTTAACATTTTATTTTGAAAATGCACGTCTCACAATGGTCGTAGTTGGGAAAACTGAAGTGTCTGGACGTCTCCGATGCTCACCCCCGAATCGAGCTCTTTTATTTTATCGTCTATGAAGTCATTGACGGTCCTTCCGTTGTCCAAAATGTCAACGTCACAGTTCTCAGGGGACAAGACATGCTTGACCGATCCATTTGTAGTCACGTGTGCTGCAAGCAAGTAAAAGACAACAGCATAAAATGAATAATACATTCTACAGTTGCATTTACAAAACAAATTTTGACAATGTAAGGCTGGACCACAATAATAATCAGCTCTGCCTGTATTTGTTTATAGCTATTAGTCTAAAACGTGCCATGCAAATAGTATTCAAAAACAAAATTGTAGCGATAGCATTCATAGGCGCATTAAATAAATTAAATTAAATACATTTTTTTTTTTGTCTTACCACGGCTCGCATGCTCATCCATACTTTGCAACCCTGAAAATATCAAATATTTCACAAATTAGTGTTTTTTGACAAATGTTATCGAAGCATTTCTATAACAAAAAAAACTGGCGGTGAGTTCGACAGTGACTGCTCGCACATGTCCAACTGACTGCTCACTGGAACATGCTGATTTTGTTGCCTCGGTCCTTTTCCCCACCTACTTTTTCAAAACTAACAGTAAACCTACTTACCTTGAAAAACGAGTTGTTTAATTTCCCTGTCACGCGGAGCGATCTCTGGACTCATTACACTAACACAAACAGATGATGCGCCAAGTGATAGGACAGCCAGAGGGGGAAAAGCTGTTGTTTATTCTGGCTGTTACAGAACATCCACACTAAGGAGGCTACATTTAAAAAAATGGTTCTTCTAGTATTTTTGTCACCCAAAACCAGAACTTTTCCAAAATGACACCCAAAATGAATATACTGTATTTTTAAAGGCTCCTTTGGCATTTTAGTGGTTATGGGGGAAGCAATGACCAGACATGGTCAGGGTGTGTGTCACAGGACTGGCGATTTGTTAATGTCAGTAAATCCCATGTAAAGACCAAAACCAACGGTGAATTTACCTGCTAACAAATATTGTCTGTGTATTTAGAGCCTGGTATTATTCTTCTGTGCTATTGAGCTCCATTGTTGTCCATAAACTACTAAAAACACAGAGTGACATGTTCCTATGTTACGATGAACATGGACACTGTAGTTTGGTTTGAGTCATTCTAAAAGCTCACGAGAGCGCCGAATTTGTGTTCATCCACAGCTGAGAATAGTCCCAAACAAATGTACTATTTCCTCCTGTCTGAGTAACATTTCCCTAAAAGAAAATGACTGAGCCTTCTTTAACATGACCAACAGGGCGTTTCCACAGCAGGAACTTTCCCAGAGGACCAAGAACTTTTTGAGGAGCTCAGGAACTTCACCTGCGTGTCGATTGGAGGAACCATGATTCCATGTGCTGGAGCATTAAGTATAGAGATATGAGACTTAGCAATTGTGGGAAAAACTGTTAACAGTGCAGTTGATACAGCCCATCAGTAAACACTCATGTCTCAAGTCGAATTATCACAGATCATGCCTGCCATCAAATATTTGTCAACTCAATGATAGCTTCCACAGGAGGCTATTACTTTCATTAGCAAACATTTCACATATAACTGACTCATGTCAGGCCATGGCTTATATTGTAGTTGACATGGTTAAGCTAATGTTGATTTCCCTTTTCCAATATTTGCAAGGTAAACAGGACCTCTATTCAGAGTCACCTGCTCGTAATTTATGCAGTCGGCCACTGCCCAGAGTGTGGAAATAATTGACATCACCAGACATCCAATTTTTGTGGATCTCAACAGCTTTGTGTTTGTGAGAAACTGGAGTGAGTTAAATGATACCCATGGCTGCCAAAGGACTGCAAACGGCACATATATCACATATATCCTCGCTGCTGCTAGCATTTCAACTGTGTGCATGAACCCTGTTCTCTTGGATCATAATGTTTTCTGTCTTGAAGCAAACCCCCTGAAATATCCATATTGACTTTATGGGAAACATTCCTCTAGAACAGATGGATTAACGTTATTTCTTTTTAAAAAAAACTGCGCCCCAAAATTCTTTTCGGTGGAACACCTGAAGAACTCATCTTCCAATCCAACACGTCATGTCAATCCGACAAGTGATAGATTGGCGCCAAATTCTGTAGAGACATTCGTGGCTCCCAGACCATGTATCCTAATGATGCGATCCCCTGACTTTTGTTCCATCATGAGGTCGACATTTGTTGATTTAAGCAAAGCACCTCAACAGCTATTGGGTGGATTGCTATTAAATTTGGAGGATGAATCTTGCAATATGCAAGTTCTAGCATGCTAACACGCTAAACTGAGTGGCACCATTGAGGAACATGATACCCTCTAAACATCAGCATGTTAGCATTATCATTGCGAGCATGTTAGCATGCTGAAACCACCGCTAAGTACAACGTCACTGTGCTCTTACCGTGGCTGTAGAGTCTTATGGCGACGTTCATGCCATATTGGAATTATCGCCAGTATCGCAATGATTTTTTCACTATTTACCTTGACTCATTCATGTGCAAATAACTCTGGGCTCCTCCAAAATAACACAAATACAAACAAACCTCTGCACACAGTCAGTTGAAGCCTTGCGTTCTGTCGTTGGCTTTTCTTGATGCAAATTTTCTTTCTCCTTACCTCTGGCAAAAATTCATGACTCCTACCATATTGATGCAGTCGTATAAAGGGTCGGTAGTCCAGGTGAGGAATGACACCCCCCCCCCCCCCCCCCCGTGCCGCTTCCTGAGTGAGGGAGCAGCTAATCCTCCCAAGTAGAAGAGGAGGGGGACCACATTTGATCCTTGTGGAACCCCTTCCGGGCACAGACCCCGATCCTTTCCCTGTCACCTAGCCAGAGCCATTGCAAACAAGTGCAGGGCCTGTGGTGTTCCCTCGGGGTGAGGCGACACATTGTCTCACAGTGTCAACACAGAAAACACACGGTAAGCAGTTGTGTACACAGCCTTTTTATTTCATGAGACGTAGTCCGAAAACAAACTACACTGGAGAATAGAATCTCGGTGCTCTATGTGTTTTGAAATCTCTATCTTTTTCGTTCTATGTGGTGCCGAGAGAATGCCATTACTTTACTGTGCGCTCTCAAACATTGCAGGCATCATTACAGAAGTGGTCAAGGCAGCGGTGGCCGGCCACTAGAGCACACAATGCAAAGCTTAATTTAGAATGAATGCGCCTAATACATTATTAGTAAATATTTGACTTGACTACTTACTTTTACAAAAGTGGGTCTGGCCGCTGTCTCAGCCATGCAATACACACTGATTCTACACTAGCTTCCTCCTGATGCCGCCTCCTTTTAGCCACTCTGTTAATATAAAGCACATAAATTGGGTCTAATATTTGTGTTATCAACACGAGGGGCCCACTTTCTATATGCACTATTGCATATTGGCATTTCTCTACTATCACAGACACAGGCCTTTAACGGACCGAACATGACGCACCAAGTTGAGCCTTGATGTGAGAGGAACAGATGAGAAAAAAAAAAAGTGCTTCATTGAGCACTTCATCTAAACAAACACATACAACAAAATAAAACAATCGTGAAGGCAAATCTCCAATCTTCACCAGATGGCTGAAAAAATCTCGATCTGGGGGCGAGTGTCCCGCTGGCCAAAAGATGACCAAACCAAAATCTTCTGTACTGATCTTCTGCACTTTTTCTTTCTAAATTGTGAGAAATAAAAGTGACACTGGTGAGCAAAATGAACAAACACAAGCGACACACAGAGCGCTGAACATTGCGAAACAGTAACAGCTACCAAATACAAATATCTGCTTCTGGAAATAACCCTTAAATGTAGTTGTCTTATTCACAGAAATGAATCAAATGCATGTTTATTATATTTTATATAAGAACATCCTTAAAATCAATGGAGCTTTGGCGAACCCCCGGGTTGGGAACCACTGTGTTGGATGACACCAATATAGGACATGGTGAAAGAACAAAACATGCTTTTTCAAACTCATACGTCACTGTATGTATAACAAAGGTGTTTATAGGTATTGTTCCCACCCCCCGGCTCTCACCTAATGTCCCTCCTGCTGGGGTGGACTCAAAAGGAAGATGCAGAGTGGAGCGAAGATTATATTGACCGTTCCAATTATGGCCATGAGCCAGAGGAAGCCAATCGACGCCACGATGGGACCTGCAATAGCTGGACCTTTGGACAGAAGAGACAATTATAAAACAGCCTCCAAATGGTTAGCTTAGCTTAGCTTAGGACAAAGACAGGGAGCGGGGAGCAGCAAGCCTGGCTCCGCACAAAGCTAACAACATCAGCATGCCTGAAGCTGAAAAACATGCAAAAGGTTCACCGTTTAAAGTGGCGAAAGTGTCAGCAAACATGCACGTGTTTGTGCCGTGCTTTTGGCCGCTGATGCATGCATTTCCAGTATTCACTCTTCTTTTAGCTCGGTGGTGTTTCTGAGGGCAAAATCTGCTAAATGCTAACTTTGTCCGTGTGAGGTTTTGGTGTTATATAACGAACCCCAACGGTTGGTGAAAAGAAGCTGTGATTCTCTGCACAGCTGACAGGAGAAGCAAAAGAGTCGGATAAAAACTTCTGCGTGGATTCGTCGCGACTACTTTCACATTATTAATAATATCATAATTATCTGACTTGTTGTTTACGTGCAGCTTTAACCCATAGCACGTGAAAACAAAAAGACAAAACAAAACCAAAAAAAAATCAATGAAACCCCCCCCCCCCCCCCCCCCCACTCACAATAGAGCCTCTGTTCCGTGTTGATGGATCATGCTTACCTACGCAGAATCCAATGCAGACTGCAGCATCAGCGACGGCATAAACCGTGCCATACACCGGCACATATCTCCGGTCTACCAAGTAACCCATGAGGGGCATTACTGAGGAGTCCACCGTGCCTGGGAGACACACGAGACAATCCGGTGGTTATTCCGACCGACAAGTCGTTTGTTGGACCGAACAAATATTATGCATGACTCACCCACTGAAAAGCCAACGAGGGCATTCAGAACAATCACATGGTAGATGTTGGTGGAAAATCCAAACTGAAACGTAAGGAGACATTTACAGCATCACGGACAGTTTACTTGCTTTAGATTACAGCCCGCAAATGATAGTAAACGCTGCTATTATAATAGGTATTTCTTGAATTACTGAGTACCTATTTAATGCAATAATAATATTCCTGGATAACAAGAACTACACTGTACATTCTATCACCACTTTACTAATACTAATGCACAGATAATAAAATACGTCTCGATGTTAGAACAGATATTAAACACAATGACGGTGAATATATCCGGTATATGAAAGTTTGTTTATTAAAGGTCCCATATCATGCTCATTTCAGCTCTGTTTTTATTCTGGGACTCCACCAGAGCAGCTTTGCGTGATCCACAGTTCATAAAACTCCTTATCCATCTTCTCCTGGCCCTTCATACAGCCCCTCAGCTCCCCCCCCCCCTCTGTCTGAAACAAGCCGTTTTAGACAAACTGAACCACCTCCAAACACTTGAAGAGTAGTTCCTGAGGGGGGGGGGGCGTGGCTCTATAGTTGTGACATCACAACCTTACAGGAAGTCCTGACGGCTCGTTTAAAGGTACAGTGTCTGAATACGGGCTGTGTTTCATTTCTCCGTGGACTGAGCGTTATGATACTTTTACAGTATTTATACAGCACCCAGACCTGCTTTATAGACAAACCATTTACTTAATCCATGAGACTCACAGAAATGGTGGTTATTCCCGCCAGGATCATTCCAATACAAGCACAAAGCCAACTGTGGGAAGAGATTAACAACACAGTACAAACAGGATATATGATAATCTATATTTGGCACCAAAACCATGAAGAAAAACACTTAAACAACATGTTTCTTTCAGACTCTTGTCGACATACCTGCCACTGTGTTTTTGGGACAGGTGACCAAAGATGTTGGATGCAATGAGGTAGGATACGCTGTCTGGCAGGAAGACAACGCCTGGCACAAAGACACCGAAGATGAAGATTACATAAATAAAGAGTGAATACTTGTGAACGTTGGTCTGTCGTGAATACCTAGCTGCCATGTGCTGGCACACATGGTCTTCATCATCCACAGAGGGAGGGCTGTCTCAATGGTGGCAATAGCCAGAGTCGTCAAACATATGGCTCCTGGAAAGCAGAGTCAATAGATTATATCTATTATTATTATTATTATTATCATTATTATTATGTCATTTGGTAAACTCCTCATACCATTCCACAGAGCAACACACACTTTTGTTATTGCCGGCTTTTCGTAAAGCATTACATTGTAAAATCTTTTCCAAAAATGTAGTCCTCCTCATTAAATGACAAAATACATTGTTTATAACACTTTTTTATATTTATATTAAACATTTGGGAGGAGCCGCTGAGTTTCTCCATTCTGCGTTCTCCATCCCAGGAAGAAAACAGCTCCCTTGCACCTCCTCGTGACAACTAATGACAGTGTTTTGCATTCACAGTGACATTGGCAGGCCCCTCTGCTGGAAATACAATACACGTTGTGATTTGATTTTAATGTGGCATGGGAAAATTCACATCACTCTCATTCGAGACAAAAAGCTAAAGGATTGTCCTTTTAAGGTGTTTTTCATCTAATTATGACAGTAAATATACATTCATAAAAATGAAATACAAATAGATTTAATGTTTTGCTGGATTTGTTTTAATTTCGTCATTTCAAATCTTCCACAGCTAGGGAGTGGTTTTGGGCACCTCACCTCATAGCGTTCACAGCGTGGCTTTTGGTGGTGTATTTTGAGGAGAGGCTGTAAAACCACAACGGGCACCCGGTAAAGAGTAAAAGGGTGTAGGGAAATGAAGCGCTGACATCAAACTGTGTTGCAAATGTATACCGTTGGGCCATTGATATTATTTCAAATACCAGCGGCAATGAGAACGTATGGATCCTTCAGGAGAGTCAGGAGTGGAGTCCCCTTTTCCATCTGTATAGAAGCATAAAACATGTTTAGAGAAGTTTGAGCGATGAAGTTTGTAGTTAATAGCTTTTACGATGAATTAAAACCAGAATGAAATTAGCCGCTTACTGCTGATGTTACCTATTTGACTACATTACTTCAATCACTTCATCAAAGCTCATCAGTATCTTTTTTTACACCAATTTTTCAGTTCATTTGTCTTCTTCTTTCTTTTTTAAATTTTTTTTTTTTTTTTAGAATAATTGCGCCATTTAAGACATTTAATAGAAGTCAAACTCTATTCTTTCTTCAAATTGAAGACGCTGTAGGAACGGTTTGAAATGTTTCCGCCATTTGATGTTTAATTGGGTTGCCTTTGGAGACCATACATTTTTCAAAATCTTAAAATTGTATTTGTTATCCGTCAGATCAACGTAAAATGTAAAAAAAAAAAAAACAATCCCAATTTTCTATTAAAAAAAAACAGAAAATGACCCTGATGAGTGCTGGACGGACCCTACAAGGAGTCAGTGTTTGATATTCCAAAACAGGTTTTCAGCATTCCTTTAATTTAAAGTGTCACTGCAAGACCCAGCTGGCATACTTTACCTCTGTTTGCACCCGGGATGGTTGAAAGATGAGGAAATGTATACCTGTGTGTGGATAGTGAGACAAGGACAGTGTGATGCACAAACAGCAACCGCGTGCGAACGTCTCGTGCTTTTAAGCAACGTCAAGCACCGTACCTCCACCGAGCACCGCGACGGCAGCCAGGACCAGGAATGGAGCCATCTTCCCCACAAACTGATACATCACGCTGCCAAACGGAGCCCCCGCTTCAGGACGTGAAAGAGACAAGTGACAAGTCGCACTGAAAAACGTCAACATTAGCAGTAGCAGGACGCAATAAGCAGCAAAAGACGTCCTGGCGTGCGAGTGAAAGCAGTTTTATGAGGCAGTTTTGCACTTATTTCCTTTTTTTGTCACTTTGTTTTTGAATGTGCTGCTAGAAGCTGTGTCTGCACACACACCTATCAACCCTAAGGCCAAACCACTGAAGGATATGCCCATCGCACGCCCTCTCTCCTTGTTATCTTTGTACACATCAGCCAGCATACCCATTCCTGCAATCCAGAAGTAATGATATATTACATTACATTATTGCACATGAATATTTTCAAACCTAATTTCATTTTCAGTGAAATTGTACCTGTTGATTCATCCCCATATCGTAAAATATATCTCACCTGCCACAGACAAGCAGGATCCACCTACACCTTGCACCGATCTGGCCAACAGCAGCAGGATGTAGCTGGATGAAAAGGCAAACACTTCCAAGAAACAAGGACGCAGACATTCAGATTGAGAAAGCATGACGAAACGCGTACAAACAAACGTGGCAAAGCCCAGAAAAAGAGAGACATTTAGATAAGACTACCTTTTGACTGTGTGGACGGAATTAAATCTACGTTTTTATCCATTCAAAAAACACAAATACAAGAGGCGTTCAGTGTCCGTTTCATCAACAAAAACTAACTTTTGCTAGGTCCCTCTGCATTGTGCAAGCGGCCTCATTCAAGCATTTTCAGGTGGTAAAGTCTTGCAGAGCGGCTGTTTGAGAGCCGTCCAACGCGATACTCACAGGTGGTCGCGAAGATCATTATGCAGAAACCAGCTAACATCGGGATGTGGTATCCAATCCTGTGTGATATACAGTGCAAGGGAAGGGAAAACTGAGTCATGTGTTTTAGAGTTTCGATATAAATATCTCCCCCGGGTCAAAGTCACCCACCTGTCAGTAAGTGGCCCAATGAAGGGGTTAATGATAAGCTGCGTGGCGGACTTGGAGGCCAACAACAGTCCCACTTTGATGTTGACCTCGTCCGGCTGAGCACCCGCTCGGTCCTGGTGGGGAGGTGCAGAAGTGCAGCCAAAAACCACCGACCTGTTACGGAGTGACTGGATGACAGCGGGGCTGACTGTTGAGTTGGTGGTGGTGGTGGTGGTGGTGGGGGCCTGGTCAATCCCGTACAGGTAACTTGGAAGGATTGGCACTGTCGACAAAATGAAGCATAGCAAAACTCTTAATCTCATGCATGTTTTAAATTGGATTTGGTGTCCAAAAAAAAGGGCATGCAGTGCCGTTCAGTGTTTTTTTTTTTTTTTTTTAAAGATGGCCGTGACCATTTTCATCTGCCAGAAGCGCTTCGTACAACACGTCGACTGACTACCTTAGAGTTGTTAGCAAAATGGCCACTGTCTTAATTGGCTTTTAAGTCAAATACGCGAGAATGATCACCTCAGCTTAGTGGTGGAAGAAGTATTCCGATGTTTTATTTAAGTAAAAGACACTGAAATCACGCATTATAAGCAAAGTGCACAAAAGTAGTGTTCGTGCAGAAAAATGGTGCCTGTTAATGTTATATTTTTGTATTATTATCACTGATGCATTAATGCGCATGGCTCATTTCACCTCGAAATTGTACTGTGCTTGAGTAAGCCACGTTCCACCGTTTGTTACGATATAGCGGAACCTACCGACCACCGACAGCAGCATGTGATCCAGGAACAGGGCGACGAACACAATAACCAGGACCATCTTCTTCAGCTGGGCCTCCTGTCTCAGCCAGATCAGTAAGTCTGTGTTTCACAGCAGACATGTACAGTGTTTTGTCCCTGTAGAAAAGTCTAATTCTAAAACTGCTAAAAAAAACCCGCTAAACTGGAAAGAGTCATTTACATGAATGTAGGCTTTCTGGACTATTTTAACGCCACGCGGTCATTCTTTTTTTTCTTTTTTTTTAGCCTCATGAGAAATAAAACTGGTCTCTTTAGGGAATCGTCTACATTTATATTCTCATCCTTTTGTCATGGCATGCATGCTGATTCACTGGTTCCAACCCAGAGGTTTCAAAAGATCCTACTCCCATTCAGAGTCTTAACTCAGCTCACACTTCCTGAGGATATCATGATCTCCACGTCCGTCAGAACAAAAGGACGCTCCTTATTTCTCCAGAACTTGACTGACAATCGTCACTTTTTGACGTTTTCTTCAGTATGAAATGAATCCAGCTGCTAGTAGGCAATTTGGCAAACCTTTTCAATGGTGCCAGTTTACCAAAATGTCAACACATTTAACCTAGTAAAAGAATTTGTAGCCCACAGCAGAACTCACTGAATCCATGGCAACTTCCTGTTTACATCCCCCGAAGCCCTTAGAAGATATATGGAGATTCAAGAACAAAATATACAGCAGAAAGTGTATTTCACTGCAGTCCCATAAAAACATTTCCAGATTTGAGAACACATATATATTCTCTGTGTATTCACAAAATATATATATATATATATATATATATATAACATAGCCTAGAAAGGAAAACAGAAAACGACATCGTAGTTCAAACTCACCCATATTTTCAGTTTGCACAGAGAGTGGAGAACAGAGTGTGGCGGCTTGCAAGGCATGACAGCAAAGACAGAAGAGCAGGAGGATCTACCGAGGGCTGCACCTCATCCTGCATGCAGTAATAACAGCGGAATAATAGCTTGACCCTAAAGGCGACTGGGATCAGTTTCACATGGATAGACTCCGACTATGGCTCGGATCAAACCAACAGTGAGACCACAGGTAGGCGTCGAAATCCATCCAGCGGCGCAACAAAACTAGACTAATTCAGAGGTGGACTGTACTGTTTCATCCAAAGTCAGGAGTGGAAGTCATGCATTTCAAACACAAAGATGACCTCATGATTGTGCTTTTATATATCGCAGACAATGATTGTGTTTTTTTTGTGTCAATTTTGCCTGAACTTGATGTGTAAGAACTGTCTTTGGTAATCTGAATGGCTAACATGCTACATCAGGCAATATCCTTGATGTAGAAATCCTAAATAGATTCCGTATTATGGGATGTATTGGCAGGCACTTACAATCAGAAACACACCTACTCTGATATATTAATATATTTATTAATGTCATAAAATGTACACACACATACACATACACAAAACCATTACATTTATGATGTTAATTTATTCATTAATATTAATAAATAATGAGCTCTGTGAGGCTGTATTTAGGCACAGCGGTGCTTGGAGATAATGCTAACAAGCTCACAATGACAATGCGGGCATGCTGACGCCTCGCAAGGATGACGTTTATCATCTTAGTCTAGCGCATCAGCATGCTAACCTGCGCTAATTGGCGGCAAGCACAAGTGCAGCCGAGGCTCGTGGGAGTCGTGTCACGCAGTTCTGCAGTTATTTGGTCGTTAATGGTGGCGCTAGATGAAAAGTCGGGTTGTCATGGTTATTATGATTCATCCTCTGGGGACCAGGGGTGGGCGTACCACATTTCATGACCAGCCTTCCAATAGTTGTTGAGATATTTCAATAAAAAACGAAAACATCAATTTTACCGATAGTCAATGTCAATCAAGGAAAAGAAGGAGTCGAGGAAAGAGACCCCACCACCACCTTTTATTCACTTTATTCTCAAAAGGTCACACCTCTTCCTTCACGTCACAAAATCATAACAGATCACAGCACCTACACGCGGACCAAAACCTCCATTCCAATCCAGCCAACACCCAGACGTCCATCTCTCTGAACCGCCAGCACTGAGTGATCTGAGGACAGCTCAGGTTTTGCCTCAAAAAAAAAAAAAAAATACTACTACGAACTCCTCTGCACACTTTTTTGGGTAGAAAAATGATTGAATCTGGCCTGGGAATGAAACAAATCTGCGAGCTCATGTTTTATTTGCTCTGAGAGATACGTCTGCCCCCCCCAGACAGATTGCCAGGGGACCTCTCACCACCGTCTATCTGATATGGGGGGCGGGTTTGATACAACGACTGACAGAGGACCGGCCTTTGAGGCACTTTCGTAAACAACCAAGATGGCCGCCGCTGACGTGGAGCGTTCAGTTGAATCCGCTATCGCGTCAGTATTAAACAAACTGGATGTTTTCTTTGTCGGTGTTATGGATGTCTATCATAGAGCTGAACCTGACTTACTCCGGTTATTTTAGCGGGCACTTTGACAAGACGGTTGAGCCAGGCTGGACAGGCTGTGGTCACACCATGATGCCAAAGGACAAAGTAGATTCGATGATAAAACTTGCCCCGAGCCTTTTTGTTGACATTTTGACGCATCCGCTTCATGACAAGTCCCGGCTACTAGCAGTTCCTGTTATAGATAGAAAAGCAGGAGGATTAACCGAGGGCCTCATCCTGCATGCAATAATGACATTGGCATTATCTTGACCTTAAAGGCGACTGGGATCGGTTTCACATGGATAGACTCATACTATGGCTCGGATAGATGTTGAAATTCATCCAGTGCACAAAGCTGTCTAGTTCTACACTATCTTAAGTGGGACTAATTTACCGTGACATTTTATAGAATAGACAAAGTGTGGAAAAAACAATTAAATACAAGTCCCGGCTACAAGCAGTTCCTGTTCACACTGTCCAAACAACCCTGGATCGCTTTTCACACTGACGAGTGGATCTGATGACTATGAGCCCAGATCTGAAGTTCTTTATATGATTCATAAAAATAAAAAATAAATTAAAAAACGCATCAATCCATGATGTGATGGACAATGTTCATGATGTGCAGCAGCAACGTGAGAACGTTGGAGGGGGGGGGGGGGGGCGGTGTTCAGTCTTCATCTGCATCATCAAAGGCCACGCCGGTCGCTTGCTCCTTCCTGCGAGAAAAGGAACAAGCCGTTGGTTCCCATTCACGGAGATCAGAGTGAAGAGGGCACGGTCACAGGCTTGTGAGAGTCACGTCGTACCTTTTAGTTCCTGGGTTGATGAGTGAGGCCCCTGGAGGCCGTTTCTTCGCCGTCACTGACGGAGCGAAACCCTTCTGCAGCCGAGGCTCAAACTCTGAACACAACAGAATATATACAACCTCCGTTAGGTGGTGAACTGTGTTCCACAGATAACTAAATATCTCTTTCCTTGTTTGAATTGATCTTACAACAACAACTCCATTGACTGATGAATACCAGGAGATTCAGTTGAAAGCCCCCCCCCCCCCCCCCCCCCCCTCAAAAAAAAAGCTTGTAAGTGAACCTTGAGTGAACTTATTTAGTCAAACAACTGTTCACAAACACTTTGAAGTGCTTTCATTGCTTACACTTTATCCGACGCTTCTATTGCTTTCAGCCTCTACACATCAGAACCAGAACCAGAATCAGAACCAGAACCAGCTTTATTGGCAAAAGAATTTGACTCTGGTTTTTCACTGTTCTCAATGTACTTACACACACTGTTTTTACTGTTTTCAGCGGAAGTAAGCGCGCTTACATTTCCTTGAGGAAAATGTATCCTATCCTAGATCAATCATTTAACTGTTCAGTCACATTTTCTGGAAATGTTGTCTCCCTAAATGTGTTTTAAAGCCAGGGTATAATAGCCAGGGCACTAAATATCTTCATTGTTTTTTAATTCAAGTATGTATTGTAAAAACTGTCACATTCAGAGATATTTAGTCCAAAGACAGAATCCACCAGGGGTAGTTTGTGTGTAGTAGTAGAATGTAAAATCCTTTCCAGGTCAATGAAACCCCCTAGTTTCCAGACAGAATACTGAAGACATAACAAGCCCGTATATGGCCTGAGAGCTGAACTCCTCTCTTCTGGATTTTGGCAGCTGGACAGCTAAAGGACACTGTTTCGAGAGCTTTTAGTGAGTGAATCAAACTGTAAAAGACAGAGATGGGATTTTGAAAGGTGAGGCGGACAGTGGAAATGACACCCTTTGGTATACAGCTCGAAACACGTACCCGTGGGCCACCTTTGGTGATTCTTCACTGGACTGACAGAGGGGGATCCACCTGTGTGTGTGTGTGTGTGGGGGGGGGGGTATACAAAACACAGGCAGCATTGAGTCCAAAGTGACAAGTGAGTTTTAACTCTGCACAAGCTGCTTTAAGAGAAACAACTGCAGTGAGTACATTTACTGTCAGGCTGAGCGAGGCTGTCAGCCATCCTGAACAGCAGCTCCTTCAGTTCCGCTGTGGCCCGTGGGCCCTCCAGCCTGGATAGGGTCACGCTCGGGTCACCTGGACCGGAGCCCACAAGGAGTTCCACACTGGCGTCGTGCACCACGACGCACGCGTCCCCACTACCGCAGGCCGACCTGAGGGAAAGACTTATTACCCAAGGGTGGTTTCATGATCACATCTACTGACATGTGGGTCAATGGCACCACTGAACTCCAGTGCCGTGCTAGAAATAATTCGTCTTACGCAAAGCGTGATCTCACCTGAGTTTTAGGATATAATCCTCTGTCGATTTCAAGGCAAACCTCTGTCTCTAAACAAACAGGTATTGTTAAAACCAATGCCACGGCAGGAACAAAGTCACCGTGAGCGGGAAATCGCGGGCGTCTGTGGGCGAAACTTACAAACTGGTCCAGGGTGTCCTCCGCGTACTCTGTGCTCCAAACGTCGGCGGCATCTGTCAAACTGCAGCACATGAACAAAATCAGTAAACAAGGGGCGGACACATTGACAGAAACACACACACACACGTACGTCATTAATTACATGGTCTCAAAGATAACTGTAAGGGTGAATAGACACCTCCCTGCCAAGGTCTAAAAGTGAACAACAGGCCTTCAGAAAAACCAGTATAATCTCTTGGAGGGATTGGATTCATTGCCCTGTATTGCATGTGTTCATATTATTGTGTCCTCCCCTTAGATGAGGATTGTGAACCAAACTGCTTTTAAATAGTCCGCAATATTAGTTTTCCTAGATTATAGGCAAATGTGCATTGCTGTGAGAATACAATTGAAGAGTACATTATTGATTCTGGGGGGTAACTCTTCAATTCGGCATACAGCCTACACATTAAGAAACTCCTTTTGAGGATAATTTCACCTTTTTGTATTCCCACTGTCAGTCAATATCGTGGTGAAGTGTACCTTGGTGAGGACTACGACCGACTCTCAATTTCTAGTGTGTGAAATGTTTGTGCTGCTTGGCGGAATATCGGCATGCCATCGTAACAAGAGGCTACCGACAACTCAGCTTACGTTGTCGTTTTATGTTCTAACGCAAAACGTCGTTTTCGTGAGAAACACCGGAATACTAAATGGAGATTGGCCGAGCGTTAGCGTTCTCTCCAGTCTCTAGGCTAACACTGCCGAGAACACTTTCATGTGCATTTTTGAGGCCGCCTTCGACTCACCAAATGTTAAATATTCCGTTTTTTCTGCGTGTGTAGCAGAGGAATTTAGACTGGCTCTTTTTATCCAACACAGTGCAGTATGAAGCTTTGGTCACCTCCATGTTTCCTCCCAGGATTCACCGCTAAACCAAACCCAGGAAGAGAAAGCAGCAAAGTTGCTGTTCTTCTTCTTCTTCTTTGATTTTGCTGGCGGACTACAAACTAACTTTAAGGTGCATGCCGCCACCTACTGTACCGGGAGTGTGTAACGTCATGACCTAAACAGCAAAAACATTTCAAACAAACCAAAACAAACAAAAAAATGAAAATACTCTAACACTCTAATTGTAATCAATCCTGTTTCATTTTCACTTTTAACCTGTACTTGTCTGTCCCCCGTCTCCAACAGACCTTTGACGCTCCACTCTGCCATCATCTTCTTCATCTTCTTCTCAGAATCAGAATCAGAATCGGAAACTCTTTATCGCCAAGTAACATACATCACAAGGAATCTGCCGTGGTCTGAAGGTGCTACATTTTTTCTTTACATATAACATATAATCTGACAGACAACAAGCATGTAAAAGGATAAAGGTAAAAGAATAAGACAAGATAAATAACAAACAGCGCAGTGACCAAAATAAAGTGTCCAGTACTGACCAGTAGGGGGCGGTGTACGTTAATATAACGTATAACTTGTGTTTGTGTGTTTGTGTGTGTGTTTGTGTGTGTGTGTGGGGTGGGGGGGGGGTCAGTGCAAGACTTTGGCCATGTATGCATTCTTTGGGTTTTTATTGGCGGCAGGCAAGTGTCCAAAATGAAAACCCCCGAAAATTGCTAGCGCAGAAACGACTCGGACAAGAGACGGCCTTTACAACATAAAGCTTTTATTAAAGCCGATGCATTATCAAAAGACATTCAGTAACACCATTCCCCATGCTGAACAGGTTCTCAATCTGCATGTCCATTGCACGTCGGCATTATATTTTGCTCACTATAAGACACAAGACGCTTGGTCTCATCTTTATTTACGGTTTCAAACTGTCCTACAAAGCTATTAGCCAAGCATGGAATAGGAAATTGGAGCATGGTTTTGGACAATACACAATCAGCTGGAATAAGATACGGACATCAGTCGTCATTGCTTCTCAAAATCTAAACGTGTGTCAAATGTGTTACCCTCAGGAAACATTTTGAACTTTCTTTTTTGTTTCGTTAATGTAACATTTTGTCGTACAGATGTGAAGGTAGATTTAGTGTGCTTTGCATTAACAGATGTAAAAGGTATCCCAGCGCAATGGAGCCACATGGTGTTACTTTGAAATGACTCATCTCGTGAATGCTTTGATGATGTGACGTCATAGCATATATGCCAAACATATCAATGATAATTCCTGGGTTTCTGCAGCGCACATTTATACCCGAGTCATGTTGTAATCAGCTGACTAGAGGGGCCTGGGCTAATGACAGTGACTTCTGAGTCGTCTCTGTTTAATTTCAAAGAAGTTTGCAACCTCAAGTACCAAGTTGCTATGTAAAGGGTCAAAGGAAAAATACAGCTGAGTATCATCTGCATAGAAATTGAGATGAAGCTGCACGTAATCAGAGGAATGGCCCAAGTATCAAACTTGGGAAACCCCACATGCTAAAGGCATAGTTGAAAGACTTGAGTTGCCAATAACACATACAATTTTGACAATAAGAATTTTCAAACGGACGCTGAGTTTCCAACCCACTTTTCAAGACGCTAAATTGAAGTGATATCAAACGCAGAGCTGAGATCTAAAAAAATTCATAAATCAAAATGATAAAAAATATTTATGGCAGTGGGCCAATCAGTTGTCCTTTTTCTATGGGAAACATTCACATCATTGGCCAGTGGAAACCTAAACGTTTTGATAAATCTCTTCTTGTTCTCCATGAATATCTAGATTGTCTTCAGCAAACGGATTGGTTATATTCATATGGGTATCAATAAAACCACAGACTTCTTCCTCTACAGTTACTTCTTTTACGCTCGTCCTCTTTGTTGTCCTCTACAGTGACATAAATCTCCTCCGTCCTTACACAGACATTATCATCTTCATGTTCCCCTTCATCTTCATCGCCCTCCTGTTCCTCATGATCATTAGCTTCTTCACTCTTGATCCTCGTCACGCACCTCTTTCTCCACACCCTGCCTCTTTCTGGTGTGCTTCAGTTCCTCCTCCTCGACTGCACAATTGTTCTTCAGAGTCACTGCAACGCAAGCGTCAGAACAAAACACATCATGGAATAAAATCCTTCATCAAAGTGCGTCTTAAAAATGAGGAAAACAAATAGAAGTGTCATGTCATGAGTGGTGAGAGGTGAGCAGACATTGAGTTTGGACAAGGGCTCCGAGCTGCTCGGTCCGTTGTCTTTTCCAGTGGACCAGACAGACCACCGACACCACCAGCAGGAGGAGCAGCAGCGGGGCAAAGACTGAGAAGACCAGCCGCAACAAATGCCCTGAGAGAATCAAATATCTTGTCAGTTCATCCTCTAAACATGTCTGATACTCTACGAGTGCACTTTTCATGCCGTCTTGACTCACTATGCAATGCTCGGATTTAATACAACTTTTTTTAAATCTCGGACATAAACACGAGGACACACTTGGGGATTTGCCTGTTAAATACAACACGGCGCTGTTGTTGCGATCCCTCAGATGAATTTTACAGGATGATGGACTGTTTCGCCATGAAACGCTTGATGAGCTCTAAAACCTCAGCTTCAGGGCTCTGGACTGCTTTAAAAACGGCTTCTTTGTTGCCTTCAAACTTCCGGCTAAGGCGTTTGCTGCCCTCTACTGGAGGGGAGAAGGCCAAATATGTAATTTGATATTAAATTGAAAGCACAAATGACTACATATTGTGCACATGAATTATTAAACCAAGAGCACAAATGAAGAAACTTGTCCACATGAATTAGAAAATCGAGGGTTAGATGCTTTATCACAACTGTGTCCGACGACACATTCTCTCGCTCTTGTTTTTGTATAATGGGCGGCTCACGTGGCCCACTGAGCGACCGGCCCAGCGAGATTTCTCCCGGTGCTCCTGATGGCCAGTCCGACTATGTTTTGAAAGATTAGTAGGGTTACGGTAGGTTGTAACCTTTACTTCTCTACTTTTAGGGGCAAATGCGAGTGAACTGTAGAGCCCTGGATGATATATGTATTCAGATTTTTTTTTTTTTTTTTTTTAATAAATCATAGCTGTATTTACATTTAATGGTGGCCCTCATTATCGCCGTCATGGTAGAAGTGAATCTCCTTGAGGACAGTGTGACTTCATACACACAGCTGTAGCTTCCTTGATGTTTATACTGAGCTACGGGGAAGTTAAAGGAGGCCGACTGGTTGACTGCTGGCTTGGTGTTGGTGATTTCGGAGCCAGAGAGGATGAGAGAGAAAACACCTCCAGGATAGCGGGACGAAATGGAGCAGGTGATGACAAAGCTGTAACCCCTGGTGACCTCTGCGCCTTCAGGACCCCAGACCAGCCCTCCATTAGGAGATGTCAGGGAGATGCTGGGCTGCTGCAGTGGCACTGGGTAAAAAAAGAGACAACATAAAGACAGTGTAGACTAGATGACACAAAGATGGATTCTGAACAATTATTGAAGCTATATGTAGAAGAAAAAAACCTGACTAAACTTCTTGCAAACAGTTTGACTCAGTATCGGTCGGGGCCAAGAACAATGAATTGGATATCATACATGTATATCAGATCCCTGTTGTTTTTGGAAAGCCCCCTGTGAACTTGTCTGCATTGTTTCACATACTGTATTAGTTGTAAGCCAGAACCAAGGGCTTGTTTGGGTCTGTGAGTGGGTGAGTGAGATGCCGTTGCCAGGGGAAGCACCGAGTTGAGGCTAAGCAAGCACCATCATCCAAGGTAAGGTGTCTGAACACGCGACAGTCTAACGCTTTGTCATTTCTTCTGAATTTAATGGAAGTAAACAAGAAAGAATAAGATTGGGAAATGTATTTTTTCCTTACCAGTGACAGAGAGTATGACAGAGTCACTCAAGGGGGAGCTGAAGTTTTGACTTGAAACTGTTGTCTGATACTGACACCGGTACGATCCCTCGTTATCAAAGTTGACTTTGAGGATGCGGAAGGTAGCGGAGTTGTTACTTGATGTTTGGGTCTTTTTGAATGAGCCGGAGGTTTTCTTCAGAATGAATGTTCCACCTACATGCTCAGTTGAGATCGAACAAGTGACGCAGACGTCCTGACCCCAGGCAACCTCCCCGGCCAGATCCATGGACATGCTGGGCTTTGGTAGAACCACTGAAAAATAACACAATATCAGAGCGTTGAATGGATTGACTTTGAGCTGAGGTGTGTCTCTTTAATTTAACTTCTTGTCATTTCTACTTAATTTCATACAAGTTAACAAAAGGGCAAGATTGGGAAATGTATTTTTTCCCTACCAGAAACAGAGAGTCTGACAGAGTCACTGAAGGGGGAGCTGAAGTTTCGACTTGAAACCCTTGTCTGATACTGACATTGGTACGATACGTCATTATCAAAGTTGACTTTGAGGATGTTGAAGGTGGCGGAGTCGGTACTCGATGTTCGGGTCTCTCTGAATGAGCCCGAGGTCTGCTGCAGAACGAATGTTCCGCCTAAATGCTGAGTTGAGATCGAACAAGTGGCGCCGACGTTCTGACCCCAGGCAACCTCACCAACAGCATTTATGGAGATGCTGGGCTTTGGGAGGCTCACTGAAAAAAATGACACAATGTTATTTGAACTTCTTGTCATTTCTAGTTAATTTCATACAAACAAAAAAACAAGAGTGGGATATGCATATTTCCTTACCAGTAACAGAGAGTCTGACAGAGTCACTTAAGGGGGAGCTGAAGTTTCGACTTGAAACCCTTGTCTGATACTGACACTGGTACGATCCTTCATTGTCAAAGTTCACTTGCGAGATGTTGAAGGTGGCAGAGTCGGTACTCGATGTTTGGGTCTCTCTGAATGAGCCCGAGGTCTGCTGCAGAACGAATGTTCCGCCTAAATGCTGAGTTGAGATCGAACAAGTGACGCCGACGTTCTGACCCCAGGCAACCTCACCAACAGCATTTATGGAGATGCTGGGCTTTGGGAGGCTCACTGAAAAAAATTACACAATGTTATTTTAACTTCTTGTCATTTCTAGTTAATTTCGTACAAGCTAACAATAAAACAAGAGTGGGATATGCATATTTCCTTACAAGTAAAAGAGAGTCTGACAGAGTCACTTAGTGGGGAGCTGAAGTCTTGACCTGAAACCCTTGTCTGATACTGACACTGGTACGATCCTTCATTGTCAAAGTTCACTTGCGAGATGTTGAAGGTGGCGGAGTTGGTACTTGATGTTTGGGTGCTTCTGAATGAGCCCGAGGTCTGCTGCAGGATGAATGTTCTATCTAAATACTGAACTGAGATCGAGCAGGTGATGCTGACGTTCTGACCCCAGGCAACCTCATCAGCAGGACTCACGGAGATGCTGGGCTTTGGGAAGCTCACTGAAGAAATAACACAACATTAGAGCAGTCGATATATTGTCTTTGAGCTTAGGTGTATCTCTACATTTTAACTTCTTGTCATTTCTACTTAATTCAATAAATCATTTCTACAAACGAATAAAAATCAGGATTGGGGCACTAGGTTTGCTGTAAGCCTGTTACTATTGTTATGGCTAATTTATTTGAATGCAAGGCTCTTATTATTTTATTTTATATTGAATATTAGCAAACCATTTTGGAGTTAATCCTGGTATGGCTGCCCACTTTGCCCAATTGATAATTCAGCTTTGGTCGGGGCCCCTCAGATTTGAGCATCTAATGAAGCTAGCTGAATCAGCAAAACCATAAAAATAAAAGTGTCTTCTCACCTGAACAGACCACACCAGCGTCCTCACCATGTCCACAATTGTGTGTCCCAAATCCTCTGTGCTTACACTGAGTTAGAGACCTTTCGCTTCCTGAACAGGCCACATCGTCAAACCAGATTTGTCCGGCGCCTTGACCAAAGTTGGCAGACTGTGTTGCAGTCAGTGCCGTTCCGCAACCCAACTGTCTGCACACCACCGTGGCATCATTTAGGTCCCAACTGTCATCGCAGACTGTTCCCCAGGCGTTGCTGTGATAGATTTCAACTCTTCCAGCGCACCGAGTGGACCCAACTAATCTGATCCGACCATCTATGAGGCACATAAGCACATAGCATATAATATTCTACACACAACATACATGGAAAACTACAGGAATTGTATGCATCACACAGGAGAATGGACCAACCTGCAGCATGTCAGGTCTACCTCAAGGTACTTATTCATTGTAAGCACTATAATTACCCATTACTTTTTCTTACAATGTTCATGCAATTTCCTTTTATATATATATACCACATATGACAAAACTGAACCCATATGTCATCTTAGCTTTAAACCCAACCGGTCAAAGCAGATGACCGCCCACCTAGAGTCCTGGTTTCTGCCTCTTAAAAGGAAGGTTTTCCTTGCCACTGTTGCCAAAGCGCTTGCTAAAAGAGTCTGGTCTAGACCTGCTCTATTTGTCAAGCGTCACGAGATGACTTTTGTTGTGATTTGGCGCTATACATATAAAATTGAACTGAATTGAATTGAATTCAAGCGCTCTTCTGTCTGAATTAACACCCTGGATGGAACTGCGCTGAACAGCAGAGAAGAAAGCAACATAGAGCCAGAGTGATTTGGAATGACTGATAGAGGCTCCATTCAGGAAACTGGTGGGGTTTTAACTAGGGCTGCCCCCAGAAAGTCAACGATTCGAATCATCAATCAGACACCCCTCAGTTGATAGAGATTCTTCAAGTCAAGGTAAGTCAGACAGCCATGGACCAGGACCCAGGGTGAGTCCGAGTGAGATGGAGGCAGCCGCCGGGTTCTTCTTACAAGTTGTGAATTTACAGGTCACACCAACTTAACACGATATAGTCCCTGGCTTTTGTTTCATATCTGGTGTTGGCAAAAGATTTTGTTGCACGTTTCTGATCTGAGGGCTACCTTGGCTTGTTTGGTGTATTACTGAACGTCGCTGTCACCCTGAACGTCCCGCTGAACCCTGTTCAAAAATCTGGCAGTTCAACAAAGAGTTGCTTGATAGACTATATGAACAAAAAGGAACAAATATTCATATTGAAGAGCCAAATCCGATTCGACTGACAAAATTCTGAGTCGCGTAAAGCCCTAGTTTCAACTTTATTACTACATATAAAGATGAGTGATGAAAGTGTCTTCTCACCTGAACAGACCACACCAGCGTCCTCACTGTGTCCACAGTTGTGTGTCCCAAATCCTCTGTGCTGGCACTGAGTTAGAGACCTTTCCCTTCCTGAACAGGCCACATCGTCAAGCCAGATTTGTCCGGTTCCTTCACCAAAGTTGGCCGACTGAGTTGCAGTCAGTGCCGTCCCACAGCCCAGCTGTCTGCACACCACGGTGGCATCACTTAGGTCCCAGCCGTCATCGCAGACTGTTCCCCAGGCGCCGTTGTGATAGATCTCAACTCTTCCAGAGCACCGAGTGGACCCAGACCCGGCTAATCTGATCTGCACACCTATTGGAGAGGTAAACAGAGGTAGACGTGTGGCTGCGAACATAATGAGCACTACTAGTAACGTCGATTTCTTCTGCTACCTTTTTATTGGCAGTTTGTCTTGCTTTGGTTCAGGTTTCGTTATTTTCAATTGTAATTTAAGACAAGGTTCACAATAACCTTAAACCTAATACATAGCTTAGGGTCTTGGGTTAGGTTTGTATCTCAAATTTTGCAGTTGGATTCTGTTGAGTCGGGTCTTGAAGATGGGTACGGGATGAGTTTGGGTCTCAGTTTTAGGCCCGTGCACAACTAAAGGTGTTTTCACATCACAGCAAAATGTTTTGACGTGATTTTATCATCATGATTATTTGAGGGGGTGCTTTAGCAGTTGCTGGTAACTTTTAGGGCACTTCAATTTCACGTTAAGCCCCAGTAAGCCACAGCACAGCTGGAGATCTGCAGGAGTCTTGGTTGTTCCAACTATGCGACCAAGCAAACTACATCTAAGCAAAAATGAGCTGCAGGCCCCTATTGACCCCCCCCCAGTCCTTCACTTTCTGTGTATTGTTTATGTACCCTGTCGTCTTCAAGTGCCGATCATGTACAGATCTGAGCATCAGCTAGAGACCTTTCACTTCCTGAACAGTCCACGTCATCAAGCCAGATTCTTCCGGTCCCTTGACCAAAAAGGGCTGATTTAGAGGCACTCAGTGCCATCCCACAGCCCAGCTGTCTGCACACCACCGTGGCATCATTTAGGTCTCAGTTGTCATCGCCGACTGTTCCCCAGACGCCGCTGTGATAGATCTCAACTCTTCCAGAGCATCGAGTGGACCCAGACCCGGCTAATCTCATCTGACCGTCTATGAGGCACATGAGACCGAGCTGATTCATTAAGCAGCCACAAATCCTCAGCCTCTCACATATGCATATTCAGCTTTACCTCAAGGTACTCTCCAATTACTTAGTATTAGAAGCACTATAATTATGCATTACTTCATGCAATTTTCCTTACAATGTTCATGCAATTTACTTTTTTTAAAATGATCTTTATTATGATGATTAATATTATCCTCTAACGTTGCTCTGGTGGCTTTGGCACAGTAGTTGACATATATTGTATGACTATGATTGTATAACTGGACCCATGTGTTATCTTTGCTTTAAAGTGCCCTTCTGTATAAATGCACGCAGAAGATGAAAATGTCTTCTCACCTGAACAGACCACACCGGCGTCCTCACTGTGTCCACAGTTGTGTGTCCCAAATCCTCCATGCTGACACTCAGCTAGAGACCTTTCGCTTCCTGAACAGGCCGCATCGTCGAGCCAGATTTGTCCGGTTCCTTCACCAAAGTTGGCCGACTGAGTTGCAGTCAGTGCCGCCCCACAGCCCAGTCGTCTGCACACCACGGTGGCATCATTTAGGTCCCAGTTGTCATCGCAGACTGTTCCCCAGGCGCCGCTGTGATAGATCTCAACTCTTCCAGAGCACCGAGTGGACCCAGACCCGGCTAATCTGATCTGACCGTCTATGAGGCACATGAGACACGTACACACAACATACATGGCAAACTACAGGAGTCGTATGCATCACGCTGGAGAATGGTCCGAGCTGATTCATTAAGCAGCCACAAATCCTCAGCCCCTCACATATGCATATTCAGCTTTACCTCAAGGTACTCTCCAATTACTTAGTATTAGAAGCACTATAATTATGCATTACTTCATGCAATTTCCTTTTTTTTTTAAATTATTTTTATTATGATGATTAATATTATCCTCTAACGTTGCTCTGGTGGCTTTGGCACAGTAGTTGACATATATTGTATGACTATGATTGTATAACTGGACCCATGTGTTATCTTTGCTTTAAAGTGCTCTTCTGTATAAATGCACGCAGAAGATGAAAATGTCTTCTCACCTGAACAGACCACACCGGCGTCCTCACTGTGTCCACAGTTGTGTGTCCCAAATCCTCCATGCTGACACTCAGCTAGAGACCTTTCGCTTCCTGAACAGGCCACATCGTCGAGCCAGATTTGTCCAGTTCCTTGACCAAAGTTGGCCGACTGAGTTGCAGTCAGTGCCGCCCCACAGCCCAGCTGTCTGCACACCACCGTGGCATCATTTAGGTCCCAGCCGTCATCGCAGACTGTTCCCCAGGCGCTGTTGTGATAGATCTCAACTCTTCCAGAGCACCAAGTGGACCCAGACCCGTCTAATCTGATCTGAACACCTATCAGGCACGCAAGAAATAGCAATACACTATTTCAACACTTCACACAGAGCGTCAAAATACAGAAATGTTATGTTTCACAAGAGGAGACCAATAGAACTGACCTGCAGCAGGCGACGATGAGATCAAGAGAAGAGAGACTATGGGGGAGGGGGGGGGGGGGGGGGGATAGCATTATATAAGCAGACATTTGTTGAAGCACATGTGGTCCCTGTTTCATATTTATGTTTATAATCCAAATCATGTCCAATCCACTGAATTTAAGAATCAGACTAGTCGCTCCCAGCTATTTCAATTTAACAGGGCAAGGTTTTCGATCTGACAGAGCAGAACACAAACACATTCACTCAGGTGGCTGTGAACTGTTGAATAATACACATAATGTATGAAAGTGTGGAGCTGAAAATGACATGTATAAAAGATAGAATTTCCACCGAGAAAAACATTTTTATGTGCACTAGAATCTCCATATTTCAATTTTCTCCACCATAGAAGAAGAGATCAATCATTCAGGTAATAAGGCCCTTATAAATCTTTATAAGCTGCTTATTAGCACTATTATGTGTTAATAAGACAATACAAGTGTTAATAATAGCTTAATGATGATAATAGCTATGATGTGAATTATACCCATAATGTATGAAAGATATTTGAACATTTGGATGGAGTGAAAGTCTGAAAACGTGTCAGTCGTGAACATCCTGTCCATTGCTTTGAATGAGGAAATGATACGTGGAATAACGCTGATGTACGAAAGGTATGAATAATGTAGGTAAGGAGGCAGAAAGTCCGGCAAATTGAGCTGAATGTTTTGAATGTTTTAAGTTTCCCCGTCTAAAAATGTGGAACTAGTCAAGGGCCAAAAGAGGGGGCTTCACAATCTGTACCCCATACAGCACCCTCTATCCTGAGTCCACCATATGAATGGGAGGCAAATTTCAAGCATTCTTATGGGGCATTGAGTGTCGAGTGAAGAGGGGGAAAATTCATTTTTTAGCATAATGCTGCAACATACAACGTGTAAAATGTGAGGGGGTCTGAATATGGCACTCTATGCAGTATATAAAAACACATAGTGACAAAAGTGTCTTGTTTTGTTTTGTCACGCTAATAAGCTCGGGGCACATTTTCACAGTGTCAACTTTGATATATATATTTTTTTTCATATTCAGTCCCAGGGACCCTTTGGCACATGGGAAACGTTTAACTTTTTTGTCTTTATCTTATCTCTAAAATTCTGATAAGAGGAGTTGATGGTACGCCAAAGAAGTTATTAAAGTTTCCTTTTACATGAAAACACACAGTCATGGTAGGCCAGCATCAAGTGTGCAAAATGCTTCATAACCATTGCAGTGAAATCGCCTAAAACTGGCATACAGGCCGCGCAGCACGTTGACTCTCCCTCCCAAACACAGCGTATATTTTACTCACCTAAAAGCAGGCCAGGTGGAAGTTTCAACATCCTGGTCAATGCAGGTGACTCAGAGAAGCGTTCAGCCTCAGTGCGCTTTGCTTCTTCTCTGCTTGTGTTCGCAGTGGCAGAAGCTTTCCCCGTTTATAATCTGAATATACCATAAATACCAAATAAGGGGTGGGAGGGTGGCATTTCACAACCCACCCTCTGAGTTATTGACAAATACCCCAGAGTGGCTACATCCTGCAGCTGGATAGCATGATGATGAAATGTATGATTGACAACAGCACCGGGTCCTGCTCCAATGTTGCAAAATCGTCTACCTTTCCAAGACCGGACCAAGGGGAAGATTACTTCTTGAAAATGCATTTCTTAAACAAGACTTTTCCAAAGATTTATTTTTTTTTTTTCTAAAACCAGCCATTTAAAAAATCAATCTGGTGAAGAACATAAGCAGAGGAGAAGAAGCTGAATGTATGAACACAAATACGGAGGCTCACTGTGGCCAAGGCAGCCGCCGCTTGGATTGCGATTACGGTATCGGTGCTTTTGAGCGACCAAAAAAAGGACGAAGAAAGACTCGTATTTCAGCCATTTCTCTCCTTTTCGTGCCAAATAAAGACAACATTATGTTACGGATCATGTATTAATGAATACATCTTGTTGAACAAGTGATGTCACCAAAGAAGTCTGTTTATGATAAAAAAAAACGTTTCCATAATAGGTTTGCAAGAGAAGTGCAATGGATTTCTGCTCACTCAACCGATGTGAGTGGTGTGGTGAGGATGTTGACTTCTTACCTGAGACATGCCGCCTCAGTCTTTCACTACGATGTCATGAATGTAGCCATCAAGTGCGTATTTGAGACCCCTTTTGCGAGATGCTGGTTTGAAAATGAGGACAAAAGTCAGCCACAGCCTAGGGTTTTTAACCAACTCATGGAGCTCACGTTAGCTTAATTAACTAGCTAGCTACGACTGATGAAATCAGACGGCAAAAGTTGTCATTTCAGACTAGTTTCCAGCTAGAAACGAAAAGTTGCTTTTGTCCAAAGTAAAGGGCGCGTTGTTTCAAGAATTACCACAAATTTAGGTAAGTTTGGTCCCATTATCAATTTAAACTGTATCTGAGCTGTACAACAGAACAACAGAGAGCTTGACAGTAACCAAGGGGGCGGTGAACAGTCAACTATGGGATTAAAACGATACTGACAATGTGACTCTTGGACATTATTACAACTTTGAATTGTACCATATAAACCAAAAGGTGTTCCTCCAAACTGTTGCACTGTAATACAAATACACTAATTTGAGTGTTTGGTATAATTGTAAGCCAATGACAAAGGCACAGTACACTGACGGGGGTGGGGTGGGGGGGGTTCTACATTCTCGACACCACATCATTCCCATTGTAAACACATGTGGGTCTGGATCAACAACAGCTCAACTCGCCCACTCACACACAGATGGCAGCGACCTACCGATGTGCAAGGTACTGACCTGACCATCGGGAGCAATTTGGGGTCCAAGGACACTTCAACATGTGGACAGGACGAGCTGGGGATCAAACCTCCAACCCTATGAGTAGTGGAAGACCCGCGAGCCACAGAAACTGAGCATCAGCAGTAGGTCAAGCTCATTGGCAACCTTTTTTGTTTTACTTCTTTCTTCGAAACGGACCTCTCGCACACACAGGAAATTGTGTGTAGTCTGTATTACTTTGCAGTGTATTGCTGACAATGTAATGTTGGCTGGTACTATAGGGCAACTAAGAGCAAGGTCCCACTTTTCAATTATTCTTTTCATTTGGCCTTTAGATTTTTGTATCAAAAGGACCTCAACAAGAAGAGGCCATACAAATTCACTTGATTGACCTGACTTGAATGAGCCAGGTGTTGTATTGCACTGACTTTTATGTTGAGTGAAACATGAGGCCATGGAGGTTAGTCGAAAACTCGAGTCCCAGGAGGCACTGTGTCGAGAGACAGTGAGTAAAGCAGCTTAATATTCCACCTTGTATAATTAATTCAGCAATCACACAGTTCACTTCTGAATTTTGGATCAATTCAGAAATGTGCAGGTATCTTCTCCATAGTGACGACCGATGGGGCTCATGGGTATTGGGGTATCTACTGCCTTTCAACATACTGTTAAAGAAGACAGAAAAACAGGTGACCAGATAGTAGCCCTGTTGGGCTACACAAACAGGATAGAGGCAGCCAAGAGGAAAGAGTTCCAAAGGAAGAAGAGGAACCACATCAGGCCCATTCCACCATGGAATGACCAGAAAAGGAGAAAGAGGAACCAGAGCTACCAGTCATTGATTATTGGATATTGTATGTCTACAATACCTGACCTGCTATCAACAAAAGAAGATCCACGGGCCAGTGACAGGGCGCAGCAACACAGAGGAAACAGCAGTAAGTGGAGATGGAAGTTAGCGAAAGCAAGTAAGTGATCATAGTCATGGAATCAGCATATACGAATATAAATGTGTGAATGTATAGAGTCAACTCAATTTAAGTTTTATAGTTAAAAATGAGAATTGAATAGTTATAAAAGTTGATTGTGAACAAATGTTATGTCTAATCACCTTGTGGCCTTAAGTATAGGGAAATGAAAGAACCGCTGGAAGATTCTGAGGATGCTAAGCGGACACAGATGGCTGAGAAAATGGGGAAGTACCTTGATCAAAATAGAAGGCTTGATTAAAAATCAGCAAAACACTGGTTCAGGACCTGCGGTGTCCTTGGGGTATGACCCAAAGTAATGGACCTTACGAGAAATGGGGGTGATATTTTTGTCATGGGGCCACTTATTTGTGATACAAGTTGATCAGGCCATCTGGATCTCCACTTGGTTTGACCTTGTGCCTACTAGTTACCTAATGGAGGATGACTATATAGGGATAAAAGGAAAAAAAAAGAAGGTATAAGAACCCCAGATTTAGAGACAATCAATTTCTGAGGCACTCTGCGTTCCTCTGAAGAATTTATCATGAACTTTCCATTTGGCGACAGCACTCAAACTAAACTCTTGCGCCCCCAGAGGGCGCTGCTGGCACCAGGCCTATAAAAGACCAGTGGCCTGAGGATGGAGAAGAGACGAGAGATCCTGACAAAACTCACTCAGCAGCAATACGACCAAGAACAACCGGAGAGAGGCGAAGAAGTGTGGCAGATATGGGAAGACTTAGATCACGGCATAGTCCTGATCCAAGGCTCAACGACAGGCCCAAAGAGCCACCTGAGCACGAAGAAACGCAGGATCAGGCAGGAGGCGAGTGCTGGCCGTGGCATTTGTACCACATTGGCAAACTGAACGATCTGGCAAAGAAAGGAGTGAAGAGCCGGGACAAATGTACTGCAGGACCCTGATTAGTGGATGAGTTGCAGGTTTGCAGGTGAAACCCAGAAACACACACACACAGACAAAGAGAAAACAAACAGGGGACTCTGACAGGAACACAAGGAGGGGCAAAACAGAAGGAAAACACAGCGAGTGAGGAAGAGGCGCAGCAGAGACCATGACATTGTCTTCATAAACACTATCTTCATACACCTCTTGACCTCATGACTTGACGTCATTGTTTTCCTCGCCCCCATGGTCCTGATCTTCATCCTCCGTCCCTCTTGTTTGCTCCTTCTGCCTCTTCTTGGGGTGCGTTGGTTCAAAGCTCACAGATGGCGCAGACTTTGAGTTCGGACGAGGGCTCCAGGGTGCTTGGTTCATTGTCTTCTCCTGAAGACCACACAGACCACCACCGAGAGCAGCAGGAGCAGACCTCCACCCGCTACTGAGGAGACCAGCAGCAACAAAGGCACTGGGACTATGGTGGTTATGATATACCATTCACATTACAGCTTTGTAATAAGTTATATGAATAAAATGTTACAATATGTCAACAGGCAAACAAAGGTAACAATAGGGTAATACTGGTACTGTACCATGATAATTACTGAGGTAATAACCCGGTAATAGTTTGGTAATAATGATGGGAATACTTTAGGGGGTAATCAGTAATAGCATGTTACTAATGTAGTAAATTAACCTAATCTGCTCACAATAATAATCACCATCATTTGATCTACTACTGGGGTAAAATCTTTATGTTGGGCGGTACGAACAGGGGTCATTTTAATGTGGGGTTATATTGTGATGAAATAGATGGGTAATAATAGGGTTATAATGTCAGTAGTAATGAGGTTATATTATTCTAATGTAGCTATGAAGTTGTATCAATTCCAGAAAATCACCAGAAAGTAATAATATTTATTTTTTTATTCATCGAGTTAGATATACACTAGGGTTGGGAAATGTCCAAATGTTCCAACCGGCCACCATCAGCCCAACAACTGCCGATTGCGGATATATCCTTAACATTTAGATTTAACATTGACATTATACTTTCTTTTTTTATACTTTTTTTTTATTACAAGAAAAGTAAATACGACAAAGTTCACATATATTGCTGTAAATCTGGTAATAAGTGACTTCACACCACTTTTTTTTTTTAAGCAGTGTTTGGAGCTAAATGTGGCAAAACGTTGCTGTTAATTTCACCTCACCACCTGCGCTCCATACCTGGATGCTGGTAGCATTTAGTAACTTGAGCAGATGTGTCCTGCTTAAGTTGCTAAATGTTTGTACTCCAGCAACCACAGCCAACTTTTACCCAAAATAGCAGGCTTTTAGGATGAGGATTTGGCCTGCCTTCCTAACCGAGTCAGGAGCTAACAGTAGCTTATTTAGCTGACTAGCTTCAGCGAAATCTGAAAATCTGCCAGAGAAAGTTGCCATTTTAGATGGAAACATTGTTTTTAGCTTGATATGAGAAGCCAGCTTCTGTCTCTATGGTCGACTTCTTAGTTTTAGTATTTAAAAAATAATGCCTTTGTTAGTTTAAATAGATTATTTCTTCAGCAGAAAGTACTTCCTGAAACTTGACTGGAGGAAAGCCCGGGACGTGCTCTCCGCCTAGCCCTATAATAGACTGTATATAAAGATGGACGACATGACAGCTCCTCAAAAGTGAACCCAAAGCGTCTCCATCGCCCCCCGGTGGCTGGCTGCAGTATAGGTCATAAGCCCCGCCCCCTCACTGTTAGCGGAGGGGGGGGGGGGGATCAAAGTACACGTCAAATACATTTTTCCCAAAGATGGTTTCTGTCACTTCAGGTATATATATATACACATATATATATATACATATATATATACACATATATACATATACATATATATGTATATATATATATACACACATATATATATATATATATATACACACAAGACATTTTGACTTACTCAATTTCACGTTTCACAGTGACCACCACGGTTTACCAAAGAGCACACAAATTGCAGGACGTAAGAAGAAAATCATACTTCTTTATTAAACTCCCTGTATGTTTATACTTTCCAATGCATTTCACCTCACCATACATTAAAAGAGGACAACACTGAAAATGGAGATTTGTACCTGACAGAGTGGGATGCTGTAGTGAGGCAGTGGCACTGACTGTGTGAACAGACTGTGACGTTTAGCGGTGCGGATTGCAAAAACCAAAAAATACAGATTTCCCATTTCGAGACACGTTTTGGCAGCACCTGTCATCCCTGATGATGCGACGTCCACACCGCCTTCATCAAAAACTGCATTTCTGCGGGCGCTCGGCAGCTCTAGTGCCACAGCGGGGGGGGGGTTGTTATGAGATGGGGACACGTTTGCACTCCTGGGGTCACAGTTTGCTTTGGTCGAAAGCGTCCACCTACAGGCAGACACTGTATTACTTTTAAAATGAAAACGTCCTATGTTTCACAGTTGTTGTCGACGTGCTGTCACTTGAGTTGCCGAAGCTGCATCCAAAAAAAAAACCAACCAAAAACCAAAATGCATCTTCTCTCACAGGCGATGATTCAAAGTAACACATGGAAAAAGTCTCCACTCCTCTACATTTGTGATTCCAGTGAAGGAAAAGTTGAGTCAAGGATTATTATTTTTCCCTGATGTGACTGTGAGGGGATCGGGGGGGGGTGTTGGCGATGGTGGAAAGAGGATGAAAGGAAGAACTTCTTACAGCTGTACTGGGGAAATGCAGTATATACACATGTACATTTAAGAAAATAACTTCTCGCATCAGTCCGTCTGTCTGAAAGCTTCTTTCCCAGCCTTTTTTTTTTTTTTATGTACAATATATTACACATAATACTCCTGCATACTATACTTGACTATTTAAGAGGAATCCTCGTCATCACTGGGAACCACATTTCAGCGTCTCAATAATCCTTCATTTAGGTTCACACAGACTGCATATACTTGACCTTTTAGGTATTATAAAAACTTAACAAAAAAAAAAGAAAGAAAGAAAGTGAAATCGTTTGCATTTGATGTATAAAACCATGATGTCTGAACAAAAATCAGTCCTCAGCATAGTTTACCGGCTTTCATTCGACCTCACGCCGCCCACCTGTAGCACTTGTACAAAGATATTTAGTCGGACACACGTTCAGACTTTTTGATGTGTTCCTCCAGATCATCCTTCGTCTGCTGTGGATGATTTTCTTGCAGTACCGTGTCGTGCCGGCGGGGTGGCGCTGTGTGTGTGTGTGTGTGTGTGTGTGTGGGGGTTCAGAGTGAGGGTGACTTCAGGTGGAGGGGGAGGGAGAAGAGGAGGAGCCGGGTGCAGGGCTCGGGCTGGGAGAGGGCACCGATGTGGGCGATGGGCTCGGGTGACGGCTCCCGAGCTCTGTGTCCCCCTCGTCTTTGCCTCCTCCTCCTCCTCCTCTGGCCTTTCCTCCTCCCTTCCCTCCCCCGGCTCCGTGCCCCTCCAGCCCCTCAGAGTTCTCCAGCATCTCCTGGATGAGAGGAGGCATGGAGCCCGGTATCTCCATTTTCAGTGTGATCACTCGCTCTGCTCCTACGAGAGGAGGGGCAGAGACAGTTCAGGATGAGTTACTGTGTTCGTTAACCTCCATTTTGACTTTTGTGAAACACACCAGACAAAGACATTTGGTGAAACTATGCCTGCAATAAATTAAAGATTCTACATTTTATTATCATTATCAGGTATTTAGATTGCATTGGAATGCATTCAAAACCTTCCTCCTTTTTTTTTGTGAAATGAAGGAGATGGAAATGCCATTTCTAACCTGCACCCTCACTTGAAAAGCGATTATACTACAAATTCTCAAATAATAGCTGCTGCTTAAACAATAACAATTACATGATAATCATAATAATAATAATAATTGGCAGCCAGTGCTAACAAAGGCGGAGTAAGAGAAACTGTGAGTTGTTGTTGTTTTTTTTGATCACTGTTAAGCTACCATCAGTGAAACTCATCACTTCCTGCACAGGCGTTTCACATTAAAAGCCTTGACTTAACTCCCCTTCCTCGTGCAAACAATCTACAGCTTACACAGGCAAACGCAGAACATTTCAGCAAAAAAAACACAAAACATGCACACGCATCAGAAGATCTGCCTTGCACACGTGTCCTGCAAACCAGAACGTTGCACTCGTTCTCTAAATGTAATAAAGTTAGGAATTCTACAGGGAGCGCTCGGCAGTGCTGCGTGTCTTTTGGAAAGTGCAGTTTTGGACAAGAAAGTGGTGCAAAATGTCTCCAATGTAAGCTTGTTTCAAATAAAGAATTTACAATAATTAGTGTGTGTGTGTGTCTCACCCTTCACACTGATGCTCCTGAGGTCAGTGATCTTCATCAGTATCTTGGGGAACATACAAGGTTTCTCAGGCCTCCTCCTCCTCACATAGATCTATGTGTGCACACACACAAAAAGGCACAGAGGAAAAGGATTTGTCACATTGGTCACAACTGGTGTGTGTGTGTTTTTGAGATGGATCCATCTTTGTTTGACTCTTGTCCTCACTCACAGCCTTCTTGCGGTTTCACATGAAAATGGATTCGTATCTTTTGTGTTCTTTGCTAACGTATGTTTGGCTTTTTTTTAAGCCCTTTATTTTTATTTACAGGATAAAGCTGGTGATGTTCGACATCTTTCTATTTGTCGTATTGTATCCAAAGCGTGACACATGTCCTTCGTCTGTGCCACGGAGCTCAATTGTTGTCCAGACCGCCCTGCTGCCCCTGAATACTCACTAATGCGCCAAATGTGGATTCATCCGCAGCTCAAAATAGTCCCCAGCAAATGCACTATTTCCTCCTGTTTGCTTAAAAACACAGTGACCAGCTGTTTTAGGAAATGACTGACTTTTTTTTACAATGTATATAGATCTGTTTTTATAGATGGTTGTCTTAAGTAGGAATAAATGGGCCTGAGCTGAGAGGGTAGGGGGGTCCGAGAGATGAGCAAACTCATTGTTGGTTTGGGTCTCCTCATGGAATTTGTTGACAATAAGAAAAATATAGAATAACGCCAGACTTATCCTTAGTTACCTACTTTATTTGCAGCTTTGCTGTATGAGAACATGTCTTCTGTCTTGGAAAAGAATGAACAGAAGTGCATGTAATAAACTGCCAGGGACAACATAGTGCTAGAATAATAATTAGATGTCAAACCTTCAAGGCTTCGACAATTGGCTCCTGAAGAACATCCACCTTATCCGACTCCTCCAGATCCTGACGGTCTGCACACACACACACACAAAACACAGCCACAGCCAACGCAACATGCTGTATTAAGTGCAAGTGCAGTGTAACAAGTACACAGAACAGGAATCTTTGTTAATGTGGGATTCAAAAAGACACTTGAGCGCAGCGCAGTACCTCCACAGAGCAGGCAGATGGCGCTGAGTAGTCCCGTCTCGGCGTCGTCCATCTCCAGCGGGAGCAGCTGGTTGGCGAAGGAGAACACCAGGTCCGTGAGAGGCCCGAACCCGGCGTTGTGCATCTGGGTGCGATTCAGAGTCAAGCCGTCGGAGAAGGTCATGGTGTCCTGGTCTGGGGTGTAGCGGGTGCAGATCCTTAGAATCTGGGGTTAGGAGATGAATCATTTACATGTTCCCATGTGTCTTTTTTAAGTGGAGCTTGCTCCTACTGCGCGTTTGTGCGCTGAACTCACCAGTATGTCGAGGCAGGCGGCTTTCAGCAGGGTGATCTGATCGGCAATGGTTAGCGTCGTGAAGCCCGGCAGCTGCTTGGCGAACTCCACTGTCTTGATGATGCACTTGGTGGACAACTCGCTGAACTTGTCCCAAAGACTGACATCCAGGGAGACGCGGTGCTCCGAGCTGTTGCTCTGCGGGTGGTGGTCACAGACACAGACTCGTCGTGAGTAATTCAGAGTACTTTCATCTGCTGCTCATGTTCATACAACATTGGTGCAGGTGCGTGTACCGTGGTGTATTTTCCCAGCTGACAGAGCGAGGGGAACGTGTCCTGGTGGGCCCGGCGAATTCGCTCGATCATCTGCTCTGTGTCCGCTGAGAGGACGTAGATCTCGGCCTCCCCCTGCCTCTTCTCCTCCTTCTTCTTCTTCATCCTGTCATTCCGCACCACTGACGGTGGAGGGACAGGTGGGAAGAGCCAGCTCAGAGGTTTAAGCAGCAATCGAGGAAGAGCAGGCTGCTCTTATAAAGGGCAGTTCTTTCTAGCCTTTTCTCGACTGAAGTTTTAATGCCGGGTATGTGTCAAGCTCCGAAAAATGCTGCATTCTTCATTTCCCACAGTTACAACATGGGAAATGAAGAATGCAGCATTTTTCGGAGCTTGACACGTACCCGGGTCTACCATTTGAGATGTCTCGGCCTGTAGTAAATCTCTAGAGTACCCCTTTAAGACTTGAAAAAGCAGGTGGTACAGTGATGCAAGAGGCTGGTGGTTATAAGTCAGACAGGATGTGGTTGTGCGAGGCATGTATTAACTAAGAAAGGCCACCAGAGGGAGACAAAACATCACGGTTGACACCTCCTAAGGGGAGCGCTGAGCTTGAGCTGTATTGCCTCTCCAGCTTGAAGTACAGACGTCACTTACTGCGCTGTGCTCTGCTTTATTATTGCATGACTATAAAGCAATTCAAACCACAAATGACCCCTTGGCAGTAAAGTGCCTTTCGAAGCTCTCTCTCTCTCTCTCTCACACACACACACACACACACAGATAATGGAAGTGCATCTACGGCACACACTGTACTCACACTCCTTGGACATGCCAACGTCGAGGCACTTCTGCAGTCGGCAGGACTGACACCGGTTCCTCGTCACCTTGTTTATGACGCAGACTTTGTCTCGGTGACACGTGTACGCCATGTTCTTCTGGATGCTCCTCCGAAAGAAACCCTGGCACGGAGAGAACGGAGGCAGCGACTGAAACGCTGAGCACAACACAGCACTGTGAAGCATCGGCAGGCGCTGCAGTGAAAACGGGCCACGACCTCGGTAGCATGAACCCCGGCTCAGAACGTGGTCAAACAGGACATGAGCTTGGCCGCAGATATCAAAGCAGATACTAATTGCACGCACAGATTCTTTGTGTGTGTGCAGGATTAGATGAAGCAAAGAGGCTTACAGATCCTAGGGGAGGTGCAAAGGTCGTGACCTCTTTGCTCGCACATTATGCAAACACTCAGTCGTCTCACATAACTAGTTTTTATTCAGATTTCCTGGCTGTAGCCCGCATCTGTCCGCCATACATGGCCCGGTTACCACAGGATGGGCGTGCGTGCGTGCGTGCGTTGTGCTCGCACACATGTTTTGCTGCCTACCTTGCAGCCCTCGCAGGCGCTGACTCCGTAGTGGTATCCTGAAGATTTGTCCTGACACACGAAGCAGGGCTTGTAGATGCGGGGCGGGGGCGGAGGTGTTGGGGGGCTCGGGACGAGCAGGTCCTCCCCTGAACTCGTGCTCTCGGTCTCGATAGCTGCAGGAGGAGACGGAGGAAATTGAATTTAAATGCATTTTTGTTGGGACATCAATGTCTTTCTGCTTTGCATTTGACTTGAGTTGTATTAAGATTCGGAAACATTTAAATGGTATTCATTTATTAGCAGTGACAGTTTCCCCTATTTTTAGTACAGCACCAAACGCCTGAGGCTATTCAGGACACAAACTGTGGCAGGAATAAAGCTTACTAAAAGCCAGCTTCTTATTTTGAATGAACCTGTTATTTCCCAAACATGATTGCCAGCTAAAAGTAATAATTGCTATCTTCAGTGGTATCCTGAGCCACTGACTCTCTTTTTCAAGACAATAGGTAGAAAGTCAACATCAAGGAGGTGTCGACACAGATCATCCAAGCCCGGCAACCACTGCCAACACCGTTTCATACAGACAGGTTACTTCAAGTGCTTCAAGGAATAGTTCGACATTTTGGGAAACTTTCCGAGAGTTCCACGAGAAGTATGGTAAATATGAAGCTGCCGCCAGCAGCCGGACTGGAAACAGGAGGAAACCGCTGAAAATAACAGCTTCAAAATCATTTAGATGCTACACTGACTTGTAATGGGGAGAATGGCGCCTCTTTCATTCCTGCTCCACGCCCCGAGCGCCTGTTCCTGCACTACGTGTTGCAATCAAAGACTTATTAGAAAATAAAGAATTTAACACAGTTGGATAGTGTATGATCCGTTTTGTGTAACTTGCATCTCTGGGGTCACTATTGGGGATTTCAGAGCAGATATTAGATGGCCGCTGTTCCCCCCCCCCCCCCCCCCCCCCGCATCTCTGGCTCACGCAAAAATGTGGCGACATCAAATGAAACTGTTGAGCAGGAGTAGGAAGATCGGACGCAGTGAGATCCAACGTGTGTCAATGTCTGATTTTAACAGGGGTCAAGTCTTTGACCTTTGCAATGGCAGCCTTCTTGGACAGTATCATAATTGTTTTGAGTGTAAGATTGTAAGCAGTATTATTTCCACCTGTCCATCTATTAGGACGGCGCAAATCTGGTCAAAATGAGATAATTCATATTGCTGTGAACAGACAGCTCAAATGCAAACAGCATGGAACTCTAAATCTGCTGTCTCCTGTGTGTTTAAAACAAACATTAAAAACGTAACTAGCCTACAGATCAGCTGTAGCCAGATGTAGCCTCTGCCCCAAAGCACGGGAGCCCTTGTCCAGGTATGAATCAAGACCACTTACACAACGTTTGATCTGTAGTTAACAAACCATTTGATCCTGAAGGATCCTCAGTGTGTAGGCCCCGACTGTCCATGACAAAGTCGTTACTAGTAAAGACCGACCATCAGGCTGATGTTTGATTCCATAGTTCGGCTTCAAATGATGCATTTTTTCACATTTGGACCTCAAGTGCTACTAAGTCTCGAGCTCCGAACACTTGCCAGTGATTCTCACTGAGGCTTCGAGGCCCCGAAAATGGTTTTCGTGGCAGTCCGAAAGCCGCTGTGGGAAGGCGCTGAACAGTGTTCGTTGAGCAAAGCAATAATCTCCTGGTTTGCAGCGGTGACCAGATCCAGATATTTGCCTCACATGAGCAATAAGTCATAACCTTATTGACCCCCTCTGACTTTTAACTGCTCGTCTTTGGGGCTGGATAAATACATTTGTTCATCCTCGCCACCGTTGGGTTTCTGTCACTCTGGAACCACTTCTGTTGTTTCCTTCATTGCATTTTACTCCGCTGCCTCTCACACGTTAAGACTTATGGACGTCAACATGAATCATGGAATATTAAAAACATATTTTAAAACCACTGAACTACAGTGGTTGGGTTATACCTTTTGCTGTAGCTAACGCCAGTCCAAGCAACAGCGGAGGAGTCAGCTGCACGTCAGCAGCTGTGTGGTAAGTAAACCATCACGTCCCACGCCTAATTCTGCATCAGGGCTCATATTGTCAGAGACCTGACGAAGGCAGACTGTGACACGTTTGTTTAAAAGAAAAAAGAAAAGGTCCTGACCCTTCAGATTAAGATACCAGGACCATCCCCAACTCCTCTGCTCCTCCCCTCTCTGACTCTGCCTCCTCTAACCTCTAACCTAACACAAACACACACACACCTCCCCTCCCCCTGCTTTAGTAGCCATACCAGACATTCCACTATGGAGGAGATTCAACTCCCCTCTACTGGTCTGCTGTGTTTACATAGAGAGAGACACACACACAGAGAGACATGGAGATATAAAGAGAAGAGATCCACCTCCTCAGCCACCCTCATACATCCCTCCATCTTCCCCTCTATTTGCCTTTGCTCTCTTCTCACTGACACACAAGCCAACAGTTCCCTTCAGCACCGTCTGACCTCCTTTTAAACTTCTCTCTGCCATAAACACTGCTGCTACTTTTGAGGGCACCGTACAGTGCGCGCATTTCACACGCCACGCGTCTCAGGGTAGCTCTTAATGCTGAGCTGAACTGCTGAGATTCCCAGAATGAATGGTGGCTTGAAAACATATGGTTTGAGAAAAATGACAAATGAATGAATTGTGGCCTGCACTCAGACCAGCAGCCAGCCTGCTGTGATGCGTTTTCTCTGTGGCCACCTCCTCTGCTGCGGTTGTCGCCGTCAGCATCTCCTCCCTCAACCTCTCCCGAAAGGTGAGAGGGAAGGTCACGTATTGTCGTTACACAATACAGGAGTGCACAATGAAATGCAATTATAGCAGCATTTCAATGAAACTTAAGTGCAAAACATATGAAAACGTCATGGTGACATGGCGAGGGCTGTAAGCTACTATTCAGTGCAGAAAGACAATTAACTGTACAACAGTAATTATTAACAACACATTGTTTGCCAACACTCATTAAAAGCTTGGGGTTTACCCGGGGTAAAAATAATGCATGCTTAAAACCTCTCAAAGCCGGAGCCATCCCTGCTGATGGGCAGGGCAGCCAATCTGTGTCCTCAGGTCAGTTTAGCTCAAATCCAATAGTGACACTGTTAAATGTTAGCCAGTGCCGGGGTAAGCTGTATTCCAAATCTGATGTAAAACATCGGTCTCCGCAGGCGGTCCTGGCTTTAAGCCACAAAGCAGTCCCACACTAGAGAGCGTGCTCTGTCAGCTTAGAGGCCGGCCTCTAATCACAGTACTAAATTCTGCTCCTCGGACAGTTAACAGGATTTAGACATGAGGTCTCAAACATGATATTTGCAGACGTACTATCAGGCCCCGCTGACATCCGTTATCACTGCTGATGATGATTTTCTCCCACCAGCCCCTGGTTCCACATTCCTCTTCCCCCGAGGGCTGGGCAATATGGATACAGTCCTTTATCATGGTGAACGTAATATTATCACAGCATCAATATTAACATTCATCATGATACAGTGTGAATATAGTGGAATTCCAATTGAGAGAGCGCTTACAGATAAAGACCACATGGGAATGTCTGTGCTTGGCTAATCAAATTGGAGTAATACCTGACAAATGAAGGTATTTCGTCACACCGAAAACAATCCCGCGAATCCAATACTGCCAAAAAGCAGCTGCAACGATACGTAGGTTAATTGATAAGCTGATCAAAAAGAAAATTATTGAGCGGCTACTTTGGTAATTGATTCGTTGTTTAAGTCATCTTTCAAGCAAACATTTGATGGCTCCAGGGTCTCATGTTTGAGAATGAACTGCTTTTCATTCTGTCTTATGTCTTGTTTGTTTATGTTTTTGTTTTACTGTTGTCTAATTTGTAACCCGTGTTGACTGATTGTGGGGAAGCCAAAGACAAAGACGCATCCTGGACGATAACACTTCTAACCTAACCAAACCTACATTGAAAATCGGGCGCTTTTTGGACCGTTGGTCGGACAAAATGAGACGTTTGATGACGTTATCACCTTGTGACAGTGGCATTTTCACAGTTCCCTGGTGTTTTAAACAACCAAACAGGCCAAAAGGAAGCGAGATAATAATCTGCAGGTACGCCGATAAAGAAAAAGATTGTTGATTGCCGCACGACCAATACTAGATTTGTGAGGAAGTTGCTGACATCTTTTAACATGAACAGATAACATAAACTAATTTGGATATGCCTAAGATTTGTTTTATAAAGAATGATAAAGAAGATACATAGGTCTGTAATGGACGCGCTCTCTGCTAGACATCCTGTGTAATGTTGACCCTGACTCTAAAAATAAACACATCTTTTAAATTCTGGGGCAGTTTCTTGTCGCTCACTGGCAGACATGTACTATACCGCCCATACCGAAGTATAATCTGTGATAAGCTAAGATAATGGCAGCAGATACCTCAGCCAATCAGTATTACCAGCCCGGTGGTTTCAGGAGCCAGCGTTCTCGCGGTTAAACTTTCATTCACATCGCACCAATAATTTAAGCTCATCACCTTAATAATGAAGAATAAAGTGTGCCAGATACATATTCAATCAAAACTGCATATCTTCGGCTGCTATGTATACAAGCTGATTCATTCATTTTACCACATGTACCGAGCGTCTCTGGCACAAAAACGGCTTTCCGGATGAAGTACATTCTAAGCTTATTTTTCGTGTGATGTAGCTCGAGTGTGCACTGAGCGGCCGTGTCTTTTGGCCAAGTAAAAATAATTGCACTGGATTCAGCATCGACAAATGCTCAGTGGACTCGGATCTGTATCAGGGCCAGAACTTGGGGACATCCTGACTGTGCGTGGGATGTTCGATAAAACTCGTGCAGCTCGGCGGTCTTGCCAGTACGTCGCGTAATAGGAAAACGCAACAACAACAAACTTTAGCTCTGCAGGGCCGTTGTATTGATGCCGCACTGGAGTTTCAGCAATGCTAGCACTGCGGACATAATCAGAATTACACACTGTTACAACTTAATAGCAGTCAAGATTAATATTGTTCTTTCTTCTTCATCCCGCCTCTATTGAATACAAAAGACGTGACATGAGGGAAGACATTCCTACACAGTCAAATACAGCCATGCCAGAGGACTCTGCCTAGAACTAATGAATTAATAACCAGCTTTCCACTGCCGCTCTTTTGGCATTTATCTGATGGCAGTGCAATCACACACACACAGATGAAGACTAGGAGATACAAACACTGACACACCGTCCACCTCCTCCCTTTTTCACACACTCTCACTCAGGTCAAACTTGGTCAGTATACCCTCACATTCCCAGACAAACTGTGAGTGTGACTGAATGTGTATGTGTGTGTGTGTGTGTGTGTGTGTGCGTCACTGTGAGGGGGTGTGTATGTGTGTCTGACAGAAAGAGAGGTCATTCAGTGCGGGGAAGTGATGACTGGGCAGCTGACACAGGAAAGAAAGAGGCAGATAGGAGAAATAAAGAGAGGGAGAGATGTAGGTCACTTCCCAATTGTCAGTGAGTCATTGCTCTGGATCACACCCAACACACACACACACACACACACACACACACACACACACACACACACACACACACACACACACACACACACACACGCAGAGTGAACCTCTATCCCCCAGCCACTGCTTACATGTCGCTGGAGCAGTGGCTGAATGTGTCGTGTACGGCCTTTGACCTTTGAACCTTTTTGACGCTCTTCATTCCAGTCACGCACAAAGACACACACACACACACAGAGGGAAATCCTTCCCGCCTTTACAACTTGAATTTACGAGCACTCCCCTATCGCTTCTATATGTCTCTCTTTCCCTCCCTTTCTCACCGGCCGGTCGGAGTCCACTTTGCACTCTCTCTCTCTTTATGACTTAAACTAGGTTGTGCAAGGGCCGTGTCACAGTGACATCACCACGTCATCCACCCTCGGTTTACTTGTCTGACTCGGAGGCCGACTGTCTTCAACCATGTGACACTGGAGTGGGGCGGCACAATGTTTTACTTACTATTTAAATATGGTGTGGGTACTTGTTGTTACTATCGCCATCAGTAGTCGTTTTATTATTGTTGATTTCCTTGTTTTTTGTAGTTAACTTGTTTTTTTTGTTTGGTTTATCTTTGGTTTGTTATTGTTTTACATTACGTTCTAAGTCAGAGTAGTTACTACCTTGGTGGTGATTAATGGGGATCCAAATGAATAAATAAAAAAGTACTGTCAAGTATCGAAAGCTGGCGTTTTGAATGCCTGGCCTTGTTTGCTCTTTTGCCACTTTCAGTCTTTTATTTTATTCAGGCAAAGTTCTTGAACTGCTGCTTGTCATAAGGCCATATTTAAGATTAGAGATTGGCTTCTTTCATGGAACTGAAAAAGGGCTTTTGTAGGAAAAAAAAAAACATTCCTCAAAACTAAATGGAGCGAAACGTATGGTTTTGGTACCCGTAAATAATAACACTTACCGCTGTTCTTGATGTTAGTATTAGTTATTAGAGTAATTATTGTACTGTTGTTTTCCCGCCTTCTCTAGTTTTATTGTCATGTTTTAAAATGCCATAAACTGTAAATAACCTTTATTTTTAAAGCCCCTATGTGTAGGATTTTTAATATTTCTGACTTTCCAACTGAGGGTCAGAATATCAGAATAATTTGCGAGATGCGATAATCAGTTAACACATCTACACAAAGGGGCTTTAATGATCATAAATCATATAATAATTATCAACAATATTGTTACTTTTCAGTAGCAGCACTTTTGTGGTAAAGTATGCCCCCTAATTCCTAGTTAATTCAATTAGAAGTACACACAACACAATAATATATCAATGGCATGTAAAACGGTAAGGAAGTCAGAGAATCTGTGACACATGATTCCCCTCTAGGGTTGCAGCTAACAACCATTTTATTTATTGATAAGGCTGATGATTATTCACTAAATCCAATCGCTCAACAGTTTGGTCTATAAAATGTCTGAAATAGTGAAATAAATTACAGATTAAAATCTGTTAAAGCCCAAGATGACTCCTTCAGATGTCTCGTGTTGTCCGACCAACAGTCCGAAACCCAAAAGACAACCAGTCCGCTATCACATACTGTCGGACAAAGACAGGCAGAAAAACCTTTTTACGTTCGAGGAGCTGAACACTAGCTAATGCATCGAGATGCCGCTTCAAAACCGACTTTGAAGGATTCCTTGGCGTTGCAGGTTAATTGTCCGTCAGTCAACTGATTCATTCAATCAACTAAATGTTTCAGCCCTACACCATTCACATATAAAAAGCCCGTGTAGTTCATGCTGGCGAGCTGTAAACGCTCACTCTCATCCACTGAGAAGCGCCTGAGCCCGAGGTCAGGACGGGCCACATTTGGTAAATGAGTGCAGGCAGCTGCTGACCTACAGGGGTCATCGGAGTGGCTCCGTTAAAAAACAAACAAACAAAAACAAAACATGAACCAAACCTTCAAGTTGCATGACACACAGCGTGGGCCTGACGGGGCAAAAAAAGGGGTCATCCTAAACTCAAACGCAGCATTCGAGGGGGTCTGGCAGTAACATGGGGCAACATGCAAGATGATGAAGTGTGCCAAATTGTGACAACACGTGTGCCAATCGCACACTGAACTGCACCGGCCAAGGGGAACAAGCTGAAACCGTGTGCGGCACAGGATAAAGCCAAACGCTGTGAAAATCTAACATGATCCACCCCCCCCCCCCCCCACCACCACAGAGTATGTAAATGGTTCAGACACCAACAGTAGCAAGAAGCTTATCAATGCTGTAAGGAACTAACAATCAAAAAGAGTAGGAATGGAAACATGCTGGTAAATGTGAGTTCATTTCCCATGTAGTTAATAAGAGGGTCACCTGATACTAGAAGAAGGGGCTGGCGTGTGTCCCAGTTGGAACCAGTGAACTCATGCATTTACCCCCCCCCCCCCCCCCCAAGCTGACAACAAATATATCAAAGCATAAGCCAGCACCCCTCGTGTCATTTTTCACATTTCTCAACAAATTACATCACGCACACTGACTAATCGCGGTGTGCCCTACAGTTTGTTGTTTGTTTACAAGTACGAAAATCAATTTCCAATGGAACTCACAGTGGCTGGACCCGCTCCAGTGCCTGCCCGTCAGCAGGGACCCTCCGAACGGACGCTGGAGTCCCCCTACACCGGACAGGAGCCCCTTCTCCGGCCCGAGCCCCGGGGGTCTGTGGTAGTAGTCCATGCTCAGAAAAGAGCCGGGACTGGGGCTGCTGGGGCTGGGACTGAAACCCACAACATCCACGCTTTCGTACATCCCCGAGAGGCGGGAGTCGCGCGTTTGATGTCTTCGTACCAAATAGAGGAGACGAAGAAGAAGAAAGGGGGGGAGAAAAAAAAAAAAAAAAAAAAAAGATCAAAGCGTCCTGGACGGCGAAGAGAGAAAGAGGAAGGGAGGGAGGGAAGAGTTCACATCTTCATAACAGACTGATGGGAGGAGGAGTAGGAGGGGGAGGAGAGAGAGAGGGGGGGTAGAAAAAAAGAGATGACCGGTCCCGGTGACCTCTTAGCCCTTGGAGGAGCACAGGCGGCTGTTACTCTCTTTTGTCTTTCGCCGTCCGTTATGCCGCTTTTACTCGACCGGGACGAGTTCAGACGACAAAACGAAACGTGGTTGTCTTCGTTGCCGTCTTTTTTTTTTGCCACCCACCCCCCCCCCCCCCCCCCCCCAAACCACCCCTTTCCTTTTTTTTTTCTCCTACAGTCGAAAAGCTACAAGTGCCACCAACTTAACCGCCGTGCTGGCGGAGTTGCAGCCCCCGTTACTTTGTAGCACCAGACGATTAAAAAGAGGGGCAAGCACGGCACAGAGACGCCGCGACATTACACGGCTCCACCGACAAACATGTGGCGTGTGTTGTGTTCAAGAGTTTTCAATGACCTCTACGTCCACAGCGCGTGTCTCGGTTGTAAACAGGTCCTGCGCCGCCGTAGTTAGCGGCTTCTCCGCTGTATTTTTTTTTTATTTTTTTTATAGTAGCTACAATGATTATGTAATTGTCATAGCGCTCGCTAATCCTCGTAGCCAGCAGGCGAGCGGTCCATTTCGTTGACGAGGCTAGTCCTTAATATCACAACGAGTACGGTTCGTCCGTAAATCCACGCGTGCTGCTGCGACGTTAGGCTAAATGAATGTGGCCGTCACCGAAAAGTAGGAAAAAGGTCCAGTCGGCGGAGACGCGTTGCTCCCCCCTCCGGCTCACATATTCCGAGCGTTCGCGACAGAAAAACACATTAACGCTGAATACGCGCAGTCATATGCGACTTTGAACTTGCCGCTCGTACGTCCAAGTAGCGGAGTATCCGACGGTAAAACCTGGCGGCGGCGAGGTGGGTCGAGATACCCTGAGGCGGTGCGGGCTTGTGCGCCTCTTGTTGCTAATAGTTGAGGTCCGGCAGCCGTACAGGCAGCAGTGTCCTGTGGTAACCTCTGCTCTGTACTCGACGGCCCCCTCTCTCTCTCTCTCTCTCTCTCTCTCTCTGCTTTGATGAGTGACACCAGCTGCGCACGAGCTCCACCTACCTGCCCTGCGCGTGCCTCCAAAATGCTTCCTATTATTATTATTATTATTATTATTATTATTATTACATACCTGTATATACACTTTTATACTTACCGGTGCAGCACACGACCTTTACATACACAACTGTATGTGACACACAGTGCTGAGTACATTTACTTAAGTACAGGGAGTAAAACACTGCAAATGTATATATTATTAAACATGCTATTCCTGTGTAGTACTAAAATTGTGTGCCATAGATCAAATTTCTGAATGGTCTAATCCTGGTGAAGAAAATATTTTCTCAACTGCCTGATTTCCTGTCCAGTGTGACCTGACTGCTCTATAGGATCTAGCTTACAGTAGAGTGTTTAAAGTACAAGCACGTTGCAAAATGTGTATGTGTTTGCATGTTGTTTTTTTTTTGCACATGCAGATGTGGAGGAATATTAGCCATTGCATAGATTCTAACATGTCTGGTACCCCCCCGCCACACACACACACACACACACACACACACACGGTTTAAATCCTTCATTATAAGTGAGCCTATGTCCTTGCTGTGAGGCCTCCCTGTATTGATTAGCTGCTGGTTAAAATATGAGCAGAGAAAGGGGGAAACACATCACATTCAGTGCTGCCTGTTAATCGATAGAGGACATTAAATCTATGGAAACCACAGAGGCAGGAGAGAGGTGAAAATGGGTTGGGGGGGGGGGGGCAGTAGCAACAAAGAGCAAGAGGAGGGTGATGGAGATGAGGGTTATAGATTAAATGTAAAAGCAGCAGGAGAAAAATATGAGGTACACCAAAAGGCATGAATATACGTAACACATTTTCTTACAAATCCCTCACAAGGAGCACAATGAGATCGCACTGAGAGACGGGCAGGTAGTGTGGAGGGTAATATTAAAATAAATTAACCGCGGGCTGGGAGAGGTAGAAAACATGACCAGGTACACACCTGAAATATCTCGTATTTATGGAAAATAAACATAATCTGGAGTTTATTTAACAACACTGGTCCTGATGGTGGCCTCACCAGTTTTTGTGTGAATGCAAGCAAATGTTGTTATTCAAAAGTTCTTTTATGCTAATTTTGGTATATCGTAACTAGTTTTGTGTTCGCAACACTAGCGGAGTGACTTTACAGAAAACAATGTCAGATCCCCACTGAGGTCCTTACTGAAATATTTCAACACCGATTGCCATGAAATTTTCCACACTGCTGGTGAGCCTCTGACTTTTAATCTAGCGCCATCATCAGGTAAACATTTTGAATGGGTCTAATTCTTTGGTTTATGAGCCAATTAGCACTTTGTGTGTAGCGCTAATTAGCAATTGTTAGCATGCAAACATGCTAAAAGATGAACACGAAGCACTATACTTGCTCAACATCAGCATGTTAGCCTTGTCATTATGAGCTTGTTAGCATGCTTATGTTAGCATTTAGCTCCAAGCTGTGCCTAAGGACAGCGTCACGGAGCTGCTAGCATAACTGTGGGCTATTCATTTTGTTTCTTTTCCATTTCAAACCCACCTTCTGACAGGAGTCCAAAGAAATTGGCATGTTTGATGATCTGCCAACACATTGCAGCGTATCTTTTCAGGACTCACGTATGATTTGCAAAATATTGCAAAAATCAGGAAGATCCTGTCTCAAACAGATGCAGAAAAATTAGTCCATGCATTTGTCACGTCTAGGCTGGATTATTGCAATTCCTTATTATCAGGCTGTCCCAATAAGTCCCTGAGGACTCTCCAGCTGATCCAGAATGCTGCAGCACGTGTACTGACAGGAACCAGGAAAAGAGATCATATTTCTCCTGTATTAGCTTCTCTGCACTGGCTCCCTGTAAAATCTAGAATAGAGTTTAAAATCCTTCTCCTCACCTACAAAGCTCTTACTGGTCAGGCACCATCATATCTTAAAGAGCTCATAGTACCTTATTACCCCACTAGAGCACTCCGCTCCCAGAATGCAGGGCTGCTTGTGGTTCCTAGAGTCTCCAAAAACAGAACAGGAGCCAGAGCCTTCAGCTATCAAGCTCCTCTCCTGTGGAATCGGCTCCCAGTTTGGGTCCGGGAGGCAGACACACTCTCTACTTTTAAGAGTAGGCTTAAAACTTTGCTTTTTGATAACGCTTATAGTTAAGGGCTGGCTCAGGCCTGCCTGGACCAGCCCCCTAGTTATGCTGCTATAGGCCTAGACTGCCGGGGGACTTCCCATGATGCACTGAGCTTTCCTCCTCTCCCTCCTCATCTTTGCACATTCATCACAGTCCAATGCATGTTACTAACTTTATTTCTTCCCCGGAGTTTCTTTGTGCTTTGTCGACTCGTAGGTCGCTGTGGATCGTGGTCCTGGTACGCCTGGGTGCTGCTGCTGCCATGGGCCTGCCTGACTCCCATCACTACCGTTATTATGTTTAGTCGTAGTTCTGTCACTATTAAAGCTCCTATTATTAATCTCAGCTAATATTACAGCTATTTCTACTGTTAGTGCTGCCATACATCTTTGCCTACCTATCTGTCTGTCTGTCTGTCTGTCTATCTGTGTCTCTATGTCTATCTCTCTGTCTCTGTCTGTCTCTCTCTCTCTCTCTCTCTCTCTCTCCCTAAAACCCAACCGGTCAAAGCAGATGACCGTCCACCTAGAGTCTGGTTCTGCTCAAGGTTTCTGC